>NC_043759.1:23987538-24208451 GCF_902148845.1 Salarias fasciatus
ATGTTTATTCGAAACTCTGTCACCCATTCTGGGCCCACTCCAGAAGATTAAAATTATTAGTCAAACAGACAGTTAATCCGGGGGCCCCGAGCCGGGGGGGGGGGGCCGGCCCGGATGTGGATTGGGGCAGGCTCTTCACAGGTTGGTGATTATCTGATTCCATTGTGAGGATTTGCCTTGCCTTTTTTGTCACACAAACATTAGAAGTGGGGAGCTCTCGCTGGCTGCGCTGCAGGGCCCGGCCCGGGGTTGTGTATTGGGCCGTGTTTGCTTTGAGATGTCAGACAGACTGAAGGGGCACACAGGAAGAGCAAATGACAGATGACTGCCAGACCCTCGCTCCGCAGCCAGCCACAGCAAATTAATACAAACTGCTGCCGTCCACCTGCGGTACGGAGACGCCAGGGCGAGGGTTAGATACTGCTAAACACCTTTAACTCAGCAATGCTCAGGCTGTGACCCAGTTTCTCTGCCTCTGAGGTTCTTCCTGGTTGGAATAAACTATGTTTCATGTGTTTTCCAGATTTGTTTCATTGCAGAGTTAATGGGAGTTCAGTCACTTCAGCTAAAATCAACACTTTTCACAGCAGCGATCCATCAGTTTACTTTCTTTAGTTTTTGTGCTGAAAACTAAAAACTGAAAAAGGACATGTTGTCTGCCACTTCACATTGCTGTGAGACCTTCCTCTCAGCTGGCTGCAGGTCTGAAAGACAAAAGATTTGATTGTTTAAGCAGAAAAACACCAGAGCACTGGAAAAAATATCACTTTGACCAATAAATGCACTGAAAAGTATGAATGGATGTAGTTTTGTGTAAAACATCACAAACATACTGAATCAAGATGCTTCAATTCACACGAAGAAATGAAGCATCTTGCATGAAAAACTTGGAATGTTTGAGTATGTTTAGAGTTCTGAGGATGCAAGACAAGGGGAAGTTGTTTAGAAACTAAAGTTGGTTGTAGAAGTCTGAACATACAGCCTCCTCCTCCTCCTCCTCCTCCTCCTCCTCCTCCTCCTCAGGATCTTCATCCTCTCTTCATCTGCCCACAGAGCTGGCAGCCATCTTCCCTGTGCACAGGCCACACACTCATCCCACAAATGCCTGTTTTCTAGTGGGAACAGAAGTATTCTCAAGGCTCGTCTCTCCCAGTCGCCTCATCGTTTAATCAAATGAGGGAATTGAATTTGCTTTGGACAAGAGGCGGAGGTGTCCACTCAGTCCTGAGACTCATTGTTCATCCTCGCTGAAGGTTAATTAACGGTGACACTCTTCACAAATTAAGCCCTTGATCAGCTGAGAAAGTGTGTAGTGGAGAGAGTCTGACCACAGAAAGCCCCTGAAACCTTAGACTCAGTTCCCTGATCCTCTCTGCACGTGCTCAGTGCAGCCGTCAGTCCTCAGCGAGGAGCCGTGAACAGCATGAGTGGCTGGTAGTTTCCCCTCATGGTACGAGCTACTGTCTGGGTTGGGCTAAAGTAACCATGCTCTGAGATCATTTTAACGAACACAGTTTGGTTTGATTAACATGATAAAAGTCTAGTTTCATCCTAGAGTCTGGCTCACTTAAAATAACTACAGTCTGAGTCAGTTACAGGAACCAGAGTCTGGTCATAATTAGGTCTAAGTTAGTTATGATAATTCAAACCCAGTTAGCCGACCTCAACACTGCTCCAGCTGTTCTTGGCCCGAAGCTCTGGAACTCTCTTCCTCTGGATTTAAAGTCTATCACTGCACTTAATGTTTTTAAATGTCATCTGAAAACGCACCTTTTTCATTTAGCGTTTGATGTTTAGCCCCTTTTAGTACTTTGTGTCTTAAAGTGTTTTTACTTATTTATTTTGTTTTACTCTGTTAAGCGCCTTGTGCTCCGTTTGGCAGTTGGAAGGCGCTTTAGAAATAAAATTTGATTGATTTGATTGATTGAGTGGAAAGTCTTCAGGTAAAAAGCTATTTGAAGCCTGCAGACTCATTTTAAACCACTGGTGAAGAGTGTTCTCATTGGCACATCTGGTTGACCGTTCTGTTAACATGTCTGTGAGATTCTGTCTCATTCATCACGTTTCAGACAAGCTTTACTTGGGAAATAATGCATTTCCTGATTTTTTTTAATTTTTTTTAATTTTATATTTAACCCTTAACCAGGTTAATTAATTGGAAATTGGTTCTCTTTTGTGTGTGTGTGTTTTGCAACAACAGCTCATCTATTTCACATTTGAGCATTTTCCATTTTTCAGTCAATGGTAAACTTATGCATGGCAATCTGTAACTGGATTGTGGAGTAAAGGCCGAGTCTGATCAGATTCATCTCCCCGCAGGACCCAAACTGGTCTATCAAGTCCTCTGGTGCAGACATGCAAATTCCAGGAGCATCTATTGTCCAGTCCAGTCAAAGATCGGAGCAGGAGCTCCCCCTCGCTCCCTTTCTCCCTCACATTACCAGCACTAATTCGGATAAATTAAGAAGCTCCATTGTGTGTGTGGTTTCCCAGTCTTCCCTCCTTCCCATACCAGCCAGAGCCCCCGAGGCCAGTTCAAAGCCTCATCTGATGGTCCGAGGTGAGATTTCTTTTCAATCAAAGGCCATCGTCCCTCTACAATCAACAACTCAGGTGTTAATTAACATCAAGCCATTTGCATTCAAAAGCGGTTCAGTTTATAGGTCATTGCCTTCCATTTGGGGAACAGGGTCTTCTCTCTTTCAGACCCCCGCCAGGTCTCTTCCCCCTGTGCTTTGCAGGATCTGGTAGCATAGCCTCCAGCAAGTCAATATTGAGTTTCTGTTGGTGGTCAGACTGCCTCATTATGCACATGGCGGCTGCTGTGGGCCACTTCCTGTCCTGCTCTCCAGCCTTATCTCAACATCAAATATTTGGGCTGAATGGAGCTCTACTTTGCACTTTAATGGCTGCTCTGCTCTTCTGCCTGTCTCTGTCTGCACATTGTGCTTCATGTTTGATGCAGCTCGTCCACAATCAGCATCGAGCAGTCTGCGCCAGAACCGCGCGTTTCCCGCGGTTCCGGCGCGGGAAACGCGCGGTTCTGACGTTACCCGCCAAATGGACCAGCACCGAGTTAACTAACACCGGGAGACTTTGATGACCATGTGGGAGGATCAATGAATGAAAGTCATCGATGACAGACAGAATTTCACAATAATATGTGTTTCTGTAAAAAAAAAAATGAAGAACTCAAAAAATAAATAAATGAAAACCTGGATTCTGCACCTGACGAAACTCTGTACAAAATCATGAAAAAACACCAGTATAGAAACCGAACAGAAGAGAGCAGCACTGACTTATTTATTATGTATTTTAGAGGATGTAGGAAGACTTTTCTCGCAGCAGATGGCGCTGTGGTAACACTGCAGGAGCAGACAGAGGCCGTAAAGAGGCTCTTTTCAAATATTCATGAGATCAGATTAAAAAAAGTTGTTATATTTATTCAACCTGTTTTTTCTTTCCCTGGCAGAGGATCCACACACATTTCAAATAACAATAATGAAGTTGGTAACGCCACCGACAACATGATTTTTTCAAAATACTGACAAAAAAGAAAAAAAAATGCACTAAATTGGTGATTTTATCAAGACACATTGTTTTTTTCCTTCTTTTTCTCATCAGATCTGAAGAATTGTCATGTTGGTAACTGGTGTCATTTGTTTTAAAAGTTCAAAATCAACAAAATATTTTAAAAACCCTGCTTAATCTCACCACTTAATAATAATAATAATAATAATAATAATAATAATAATAATAATAATAATAATAATAATAATAATAATAATAACAATAATAATGAGTAAAAGTGTTTACCTAAGTTGCAACAGAATACTAAACTTTATAGAATAAACGTCAACAGATTACTATACTGTATGAAACACAAATGTAACGTTTGTAAAATAAAGTAAATACAGTACAAAAAGACACTTGGGTTCAGTTGTTCAGATGACAGTGTGTACCATACAGATGTGCTACAGCTAGCTTGTACACACTTGAACAGTCTGACATGTGAGTGTGTGTAATAAAGTGCGTGTGTGTCTTAAGGTGCGTGGTGTGTGTAGGTCCAGGTCCAGGCTCGGTTATTGCTTAACCGACACCCTTCTCATATATTCAATCCTTAAATCTGAATGTTATCATTATAATAAATATTAACTATATCAGATAAATTGAAATGTTATGATTGTGATGTGTTGTAGTAGTATTATTATCTATATTAGCTATTTATTAATTTAGCCTTTATATTTGTCACTGACAGAATACTAACACACATTTAACAATAATAAAGTTAATAACACCACTATTAACAACAATAATAGTATTTATCTGAAATTTTTCCCTCCACAGTGTGTTTTAATGTGTCATATTTACACAGAACTTCCATCCGTGAGATTATCATTACTGATGATGAACGTCTTTCTTATCTTTATGAGCAGCTTTTAATCAGAATGGTGTTTCATAACTCTTCAGTAATCTACGTCATAAATCATTATCGTGATAAAAAGAGGAAAGTCGTGAATACAGGGAGCGGTGTGAGGACGGCGTGTGGTAATCTCTGTCATTAGAGCCTCGTCGCTGCTGCCGCTGCTGCTGCTCTGATTAACCTGATTACGCCCCGGCGGCAGCTGACGGACCACCGCGGGTCGCAGAGCCGTCGGCCTCACGTCTGATCCCCGGCGCTGTCAAAGGTCACCGCACTGAGAAGCCCATTGTGGGCCGTGCCGGTTAACCATTAAACCCGGCCGGCGCGATAAGCATCTCCACACAACCGAGACTGCCAGACACACTCGGAACACCTTTTCTTCACTCGCTGGAAAATAAACATAATGAATGATTATTTCAATATATCAATGATAAATGCTGAGATGTTTCATTTCCCTTAGTAACGACATGAAAACTCGTGCATGCGTGTGTGACCTCTGCTTCATGATGCAAGAGACAGTTTTATTTCCTGTTGATTTTCTCTGTGATCATCACTTCTATACACACACACACCACGCACACCACCTCGTGCTCGTCTCCTGAGGTCCAGTGGCTGAGCGAGTCGTTAATCATTAGCGGATGTACTTTGAGCGGCGATAAGTGCTCCAGAAGATGAGGCCTTTCGAAGGAAGGATTGATAGGTTCAGAGTTCACCGCCACAGCGCTGCCGATACCGCGTCGGGCCGCCGAGCGCCTGAGCCTCTGTCTTCACACTGAGGAGGTGGTTCAATTCCCCCTCATGCAGATAATGCAATCAGTTGCTCAACGTGTGTCTCACAGTGGTCTCTGACTCACCATGGACGCTCCTTGATGAAGGGACGTTCTTCTCACAAATGTTAGAATTGAGTAAATCATATAAATTAAACTTTTGACAAACCAGCAGTTCATTTCAACGTTTCTTCAAGATATGGAAATAAGTCGTCCAAGGTATCGAACATTAGAAACTGATCACGGTTAGCAGGTGTTTTACATGTGTCTTCTAATAGAAAGTTAAGAAATTCACTTGATAATGTTCACACACCTGTAATATTGTGGTATTTCAGTCAGGATTCATTGACTACTGAAGATCCATGAGGAGGAAGATGCTCTATCATCTCCATGTTGGCTCTTTGAGAAAGAGTGAGCTGAGTGAGAGACAGAGGAGTTAAACCGAAGCAAAACATTATTTATTTAGAAATACCGTACAATCTCATGTTTCAGTCATTGCTCTCTGTGCTACAATTAAAGCAGTCAATTATTCACTTTAAGAAATCATTCTTGTTGGAGGTCAAGCTGTGGAAGGTTAATAATACATAGTCATTTTAGATGAATGCATTAAATTTCCAGCAATAATAGATATTATTGAGCACTGTTGCATTCCTAGTTTGAAACATAAGTTAAAAAAATAACAGTATTTAACTCAGAAACCTTTTATTTTTTGCTGAATTACACAGGTTAAGTGACTTCAATAGTTATCCTTGTATCCTTGTATAAATATCAGACAGACACCTGCTAAACTTAATTATCTTTGTTGGGACAATACTTTTTAATGATATAAAAATACACTGCAAATAATAATATTAAACGACTCATAACTTCAAGCTGCCGAAGCATAATTGCACTACTAAGACCAACAGAATGGTATTGACATTTCAGTTTGTATGAACACAAAATGTAAAGTTTGAACACGTTTGGTAAACTCAGGCATTTTTTTATCGTGAAGTGTAAAGATGGTTTAAAAGATCTGTTTCCATCACAACTGCTGGATGACACATGAAGCCTTTAAAATCAAATTAAACACTAAGGGATGATTTGAAGGCATTTTGTTTCCAGTGCACATGCAAACATTAAGGGTTTTCTTTTTATTTCTTTCACTTATTGCAATATTTTTTTCACTGAGATGAGATGACTTCAGCTGTGTTTGCTTGAATATATTAGGGACATAAAAGGAGATCAAGAGTTATAGAGACATGCATGTTCATAAAGTGTGGCACTGGTGTGATCCTGGCCTTATGCTGCAGAATTGTTCTTTGGGCATAACTTTTATTTGATTCGTAAAATGTGAACATGTGCAAACTTATGCGTGTTACATTACTGCACCAAACAGGGCAGCTGCCTGTGGCTGAACGTGTGAACGTGTGGCTCTACCGTGCAGTGTTTGGATGTGTCAGTGTGAGTCTCTGCAGCAGCAGTGATGTGATCACTGGTTATCTGGACAGCTGTGTAAACTTAGTGTAATGCGGCAGAAAAACAGTCCTACTCTGCACCGACAGACGGCCCACACTTTCCATTCATAATACTGACGGGCCGCCGCCGCCGCACGGCCCGGTCCCCTCCACCAGGACCCCTCCGCACAGCAGATGCGACGCCGGGCGCCATGATGATGATCTGGGATTTTGCCTGCAGCGAGCGAACCAGAGATGCTAACAGCACGGGAATGATGGGCTGCGGGCTGTGAAGAACCCTATGGACGAACGGAAGCAAAGATGGCGGCTTTTAGGATTCAGAAGTTGCTAAATCATTATTTATAGGTAAGACGTGTGAGACTGCGGTGTTGCTGTTAACGTAAATACAATTAAGAAAAAAACACACATTTTCTAATTCGGTGTGAGAGAGCCGAGGCGTGAGGTAAGCGCTCAGTCATAGTTTATAGCCTTCCCACAATCCAGTGCGGCGTTCGCAGACAGCGCTGTCTAGTGGGTCATCTCCGCGGCAGGCTGCTGGTAGCTTGACTGTGCAAAGACGGCGTAGAAGCGGAGCGGCGGCGCAAAGGAGCGGACGGGGGGAGAAATCAGGCTGGGTCCCGTATTTGGAACAAGCGAGGCTCGAATGCAGCTTTCCTCCGGACGCCAAACAAGCTCCCGTGTAACCTTCAGAGAGAGGACTCCGTGTTTTTGACGGAAACTCCCGACCTCGGCGTCGGTTTGAACCGTGCGGAGAACTAAAGAGACATTTGCTGGACGAAGAATGGGATTTAAAGAAGATATCTGCCAGCAGTGAGTTGTGAAAACACGGGAGGATATATATATATTTTTTCCTACTCCAGAGAATATAGTCGAAGAAAAGGCGGCTGGATTGAGTCGAGCTTTGACCTTTTAGACGCCCGCTCCCGGAGGAGGAAAAGCTGGAACGATGAAGGCATTTCGGAGCGGAGAAAAGTAGCGTTAGCTTCCAGGTTAGCCACACAGGCTCGGCTAGCTAGGCTGCTAACTAAGCCCGTGTCGCCCTTCATTCCCGGAGCAGGGAGCGGAGGGAGGGGGGCCTGCTGCTGCTTCCAGGACCGGAGAGAGAGGGGGCCCTGCTTCCAGTCCCGGACCAGAAGGGACGGGGCGGCTCCGCTTCCAGTCCCGGACCAGAGAAGGGGGCTCTGGGGCTTCTGTAGCACTGCAGACCTGCATTTTTTTTGGGAGGGGGGAGCTGCTGCTAGAATGGAGAATCCCAAATATCTGCCACAGACATTACTCAGGGAGGTCTGTTGAAACGAGTATTTTTTATACAAGAAAAGAGCAGACACAAACTGCCTGTTTCATCCAAACCAGGGGCCAGCTTCACCTCTTTTCTTATGTGCCCTGGGGGGATAGGTATTAAAAAAAATGGGGAAGTGCTTCACGTCTCACCCACCTCCCAAATCCTGGAGATCATGCATAAGTTGTTTTTAATGATCAGTTAGATCCTTCCTTTCGTCAACTCAAAGTTAGACCACTTTTTTTTTTGTTTTTAGACCAGGCTGCTTTAACTTCCGAAAGGCCCAGGAAGGAGCCCCCTCCAGCCCACCCCACCCCAGCTCCCTCTATATCTCACTGCTCCTTCTAGCATCATTACTTCCAACACGCAGGAATAAACATGTCCGGAGAGGTGCGTTTGAAGAAGCTGGAGAAGCTGATCCTGGACGGACCGGCTCAGTCTAATGGCCAGTGTCTGAGTGTGGAGACACTGCTGGATATCCTGGTCTGCCTCTACGATGAGTGCAACAACTCCCCACTCAGAAGGGAGAAAAATATCCTGGAGTTCTTGGATTGGGGTAAGTTAAGCCAAGCCAAACCCCCCCCCCCCCTCTCCCTCCCTTTCTCCCTATGCCCTTCATGTTTGGGTCTGTGCATTCAGACTCCCCTTGTCTTTTTGGTAAGATGATCAGCTAATAATGTTGGTGGTGCAGTGAGTGGCCCTCCCTTCCCCATCACATTCCTTTTATAGCAGCGGCTCATTCGGCCCTGCTCTCTTTAAAAAGACACACAAACTCCCCATCAAACCCAAAAAACATGGTGTAATTATAGAAGAATCTGGCAATGTGACACACGAATGACAATACACAATGCTGTGAAGGACGTGAACTGTTTGCATAACCAGCATATTTTCATTCATTTAGACTTGCATTCATATTTTATGTTGTTGTTCATGTTTACAGGACATTTTCAAGTGAAAACAGTAAACATTTGTTGTGTTTTCGTTGTCTGATGACGAGACAAACAGTGCAAAGTTCTCGCAACTTCTCGGTTTTGCGTTTGTGTACAGTGACAACAGCGTCATGCGGATGAGCGGAGACACATTTATTATGAAGACCAGTGACTGTGTTGACTTATCCAGTCTTTCAGTGTTAACATCAACCTGTTCTTCACACACAGGCGTGTCTGTGGTTGTATCTCAAATCAGCACCAACTAGTGGCCTGGCCTTTAAACTACAGCAGTTTCCAAGGTTTCTGGAAATAAAAAAAAAAAATCACAAAACAATGCTGTTTACTTGCTCCTAAATCAGCTGGAAATTCAGAAGTGAGTTCAGGAAGGCCATGTTGGCTCAGACTCATCCACTGGGTTCATGTTAGCTGTACATTAGCATGTTGTCTCACTGTGTGTGCTTGCGAATTTGTCATATTTAACTGTAGCATAGTCTGTTTGGCAAACTGCAAAGGGCAAATCTGTTTACACCTCCGAAATGACTTAGAATATTGTCGTTTAAAGAATTGTGGCATCGCAGCGTGAAGTATTTCAGTTTGTTTATTTTGTGAAGAAAAAAACGAGGCCTTGCGCATGGAATTACAGGAACGCAGGGCTTTATCACCCAAAAACATTGGTCGAAAAATACACTTAGAGGACAACCATGTGCTGACGGATATGAAGTGCAGTGAGGAATTTCTGAAGCAGGCCCACTTGGCGTTTTTGATAGGAATCCAGGAAAGAGCTAATAAAGATGTCTTCTGCTGCGTGACAGTATTTATTCCCATGATATTGCAGACGGAGCATTTCTTTCTCTCACTGTCCAGCTCAGTTAAGTTGCCACAACTGCTTTGCATGCCGGTTTGTTTTCCTCTTGTGTGTGTTATGTGTGTGGGCATGGATGTAAAAGTTAGTTTGATCTGCTGCACAGGAATCAGCTGCTCCACACGTTTTATCTGACGGAACACATGCAGTTTGCTCACTTTTCCCCCTCTCTGTGTATGGTTAAAAACAACAGGGCAAAGGAGGCAGCAGGACCACACACACACACTCATTTGTGCAGAAACTATGTGTGTGCGCGCGTGAGTGTGACATTAGGGTTAGGTTTGTGCATGAAGCAGGAATGTGAACAACTCACCTTTTTTTTTTTTTTTTTTTTTTTTTTATCTGGTGCAGAGGCCCCGGCTCGCTGCCGGAGCATGCCTCTGACTTTTAAAGCCCCAACAGAGGCTGCAGAGCACAAACACAGGGTCAGGGTCAATTAATATTACATAAGGCCATAAGGAGGAGTGGTAGAATGGAAGGGAAGTGCTGCTTAGACCTTTTTTTTCCCCCTTCTTAACTTTATTTAAATGCTTTTGTTAAACAGACGTGTTAAAATCTGACAGGACAGCAGGTCACTCTTAAAAAGAAACAAATATGGGCCAAAATGATACAGTGAAACCTTTCTTTAATGGCTTTTTTCTTCTTTAAAGTGCCCCAAAACTAGATATTTTTAAGTTCAGATATTCCAAATTTACACAACAGCGTTTTCAGGTGAAAATGGGAAACTTTTGTTATATTTATGAGGCCTGTTCACACGACAGCGGTGCACAGAGCCACTGAAAACTATACTTTTGAAAATGCTCCGGCTCTGTGGGAAAATGGAATCTTTTCAGAACGCTGCTGCTGTGCACGTGCACGTCGGCTGTAGTGAACAGTTCTTTTGCACATGCTCGGTAGATGAACAGTAGCAACGTTTGCCTCCAGACTGACTCCCAGTCCAGGCTCTCCTGGGATTTGGTGGTTTTATAGTTGACAGTCTCTCGGAATAACAATACGGCTTGTTTGTCCGTCCATACGATGCCCGTGTCCTCCCATTGTTTATGTTTATGGCATATTGTTCTCCTGTGTGGCTCCATGGCAACAAGAAATACCAAGAACCCGCAAGTGGCCCTACAGGAAAACTACATCGATTTCAGCATTTCTGCTGCGAAACTTTCCTGACATGAAAATAAATAGTAAAAGCAATGCTTTTTCACTTGAAATACCATGTAAACTTTGCTCCATTTGGCAATATGTTTTCTTCCAGACCTTTTAATCTCTATTGTCTTTTCAGGTAAATGTTTTTAAAAGTTTGAAAGAGAAGCAGTGGCTTCGTGGTGACGTTTCACCATGTTGACAGTAGAAACGTATTTTCCTGGCCTTGGCCAGACACAACAGCAGCACAGACATGTCCGAGGTGCCACGACTCTGCTCATTATCCTTCCCCCATCAGTGATACCACTTTATCTATTTTGCCCTGATTTAAGCCAAAGCCGCTCGTTTCTGTGTTTTTGGCCACTTCTAGCGGTGGTATCTTCTGATATTCACACGTTCATCCATCCTTCTAAACACCATGTGTGTTTGAGTGGAAGAAAATGGGGACGAAAAAAAAAACCACGTAATTATTTCCTCCTGGATACACTCAGATAATTATGAAGTCTGTTCAGCTGTCAGATTAAATTGGTTTTTTATCTGTTTAATGACGGATACAGTCATGAAATAAAATCCTCTTCAGTATGAAATATTAAGCTTAAATTTACCAGCCTCACTGAATATTCACAATATTTGATCTTGGAATTGATATTGAGTGATACCTTGGAAATACTGATGTGATAATAAGCTGCTCGGTCATTACGCATAATGAATCTTCCACATACACTCTGCAGCTCTGCTCTGTAACTTTCCAAAGGAAATTAGTTCATGTGATTCATGGCTGCACAAAGCGACGCTCCAGTTTTAATACAGCGCTCGTCGACGACGAGGGAAATCCAATTTCCACGGCGGAGGAGAGGATGTAATGACTCGCTTTGGCACACGCGTACGAACGACAGCAGACACACCTTTTATGGCACGTCCCTGAACAAAATTAAAGCAGAAGTAAGGTCAAGTCTTGTCTTGTCCTCAGAAGTTAGAAGCAGCACCACTCCCATGTGTGTGTTTTTTTTTTTTTTTTTTGTCTTGGCAGAACATCCAGGCACAGGGTCCACGTGCAGCACACCGCCGTAATGTAGTTTGACGTTAGCTGACCCGAGAAGGTGGTGTTGTGCCGTTGGAGAAACAGCTGGGGAGTGCGTGTGATCAGCTGGCGCCTATAGGAAGCAGAATGGATCACAGACCAGTTAAAGCCAGCCTGCTGGGAAGTAGTTCAACATGGACCTTGAGAAACTCAAGACCACTTTAGCTGAGTGATCTCTCCTTGCAGTACTCGCTGGTTCCGTGTCCACAGCTGCCCTCCTGTAGGGGAAAAAAAAAATAATAAAGTAGTATTTTTTTTCTGCAGTGGCGTTCCCCTTTTCTTCCCGTGCGTGTCCATGAGCCAAAGCAGAAGACAAACATTTGTATTAGGTTTGCTTTGCTGCTTGTTTGGTGACCTCATTTCAGCTGAAATGGAGACCCTTATATGACCCGCAGCCACGGGGGAAAATGAACACGGGAAAGTACGCTGAATCCCAACTCCACACACACACACACACACGGTGGTATTTACCGTGTCTACCAGCTACACTCGCTCAGCCATGCGCCTCATTGGATTTTCACAAACGTGGCTTATGAAAGCTAGCAGATGTAATCTCAGCTGATGTTTTAACCCCCGTTTAATCAGGCAAATGATCAGCGTCTTTGATTGGCTGTGGCTACTGCTTTTTCCACAATAACACAGGATTTGAAGTGTTCACTGTGCGAAGAGTATTCGCTCGGTGGTCCCTGTCATGCTGCGCTACGGCGAGACTTTCTGCATAAACACTTGTTGTCATAACTGGTGTGAATCAAGACTGTTTAGACTGAAATGATACTCTTTTGTATGCAAGCTGGGAAGAAAACTGCAAGCTGTATTTGTTACACACAAGAATCTGGTGAATAAATAATATTTTTATCTGATAAATTAGTGGTGTTGCTTGACTACCTCCTGCAAATACAAAGTAAGTTGCTGCTTTGGAATGTGAAACATTGGAAACCTCATGTCTAATAAGGTTTGTCCTGGATGATTGGTTGTATTATTGTAGCGTTGCTGAGCTGTCAACACAGTGTGGGTCTGCCTCATGACTGTTTCAGTTTTATCAGGGAGTGGGAGGAAGATGCTTCATCATCTGGCCGCCGGTGCTTCTTGAAATATACGGATTTATGAACTGATGACATTGGCAACCGCCGTTGATACACAGCCACCGAGCAGAGGGAAACAGACGTTTCTCATGATGGGGAAGCTGATAACGCAACACAGCCAATGTCAGAAGCATTTCTTAGGTGGGAATCTTCGTAATTGAGAAAGAGTTTAATGAAGGAATAATATAGTAGCAGTTGCTCTTGCTTGACGATGGGCTGAACCGTAAAAGTAACTCACTCAATTGCTCCAGAATTTTTGCATTTTGTTCCTTCATGATGAGTCATTTGCAACATGGGCAGCACGGTTTTATCATTGAGTAAAACCATCGAGGAATAGAGGATGTTGGACTTTCGGAGAGTTTTATTGGTGGTTTCATATAAATTGGCAAAGATGGCAAAATGTCTGCGACCGCTTCCTTCATCAGATTCAAAACTAAAAGCCTTTGGCGTTTGAATGACTTTCACTCTTTGCTTCCGTGCTTTCTGAGCGTTTCAACAGCAGCGGCGACGACCGTCCCGCCGAGCCGACTGATTGCAGTCTCAGTGAACGCTTTGTCAGGGTGCACAGTCTTGAACCGCTTCCCACTGTTGCCTTTTTGTCTGGTCCTGATCTCTGTCCCCGTTCACAGGGACGAGTCCCCTGGCAGCTGAATGGAGCAGGGCTGGCATGCCAGGCCGCAGTTGGCAAACATGGGGGAGGCTGCATGACCTTTTCTCAATTCACGCTCGATGTTAGCCCGCAGTGGCCAGCTGTTCTGCTGCAGCTGATGTGTGCTCCACCCTGTGAGGCTTTCATTGGCAGTGTGCCTCACACACACACACACACACACACACACACACACACACACACACTTATTATTGTGGTTTTGCCTAAATAGGCTATCTCAACGTCCACAGACCGGAGTTCCTCCCTGTTATTCCCATTATTGAGCAGATGAGAGGAGCTGCCACTGCGTCTGTGGAAAAAAAGAAAAAGTGTTTTGGTGTCACGTGGGTTTAAATTCTGTTCAGAGGCCAAATCCACCCCACCAAAAACAAACAGCTCTGTATGCAACACTATAAGCCGCTGGCTTCATGCACTCGGTGCATACCACTGCTGCAGCAATAAAAATGTGTTTGAACCAGTTTGAAACGGAGTGGATCGCAGGGCTGGGTTTTCCAGCGGTGTTCTTAGCTATCTGCTGTTCAGATGAAGATACAGCTGGTACAGATGTTCCTCAGGACTTCCAGAGTACCATAAAGGTGGAGAGGAGAGTCTCTACTGGTATCAGAATGAGGAAGTCCTGTTATGGAAAGTAGGAATATCAGACAAGGGGCTGGATGTCTGGTTCAGACTGAGAAAAGAATCTATCAGTCGAAGCGTTCATGAGGCATCCGCGTTGTTCTTGGAGCCGCGCTCTGTCAGGACATCCTTGTCATCGCTCTGCTCTTTCAGCCGTTTCCTCCCGGGCTGTCCGGTCGCTGCACCGGGAACAGGAAGGAACCACAAGCACCGAGTGTGAGCCAGTCTGGACCCAAAGGGGGTCCATGATGTCAGACCAGGAAGTGGGACAGCTGTGCCGCATTGTGTCATTGTGTGCTCGGGGGCTTGCTCACGCCCCGGCGTTTCGGCGTTGTGGCGGAGATGCAAGGTCGCGGTGTTTGCTTCCTCCCCGCCGGTGGATCCCCGTCTCGCCGCGGCTGACACACCGCTGATGCTTGTTTGCTCTCTTGGACATTCATAAACTCACTGGCATTGCTCAGATCTCTGCTTTGTCCGTGTATCCCGTCGTGTTCCGCCGTTTAGTGTCCCAAAAGGGACGTCCTGCAGCCACTTTATCCTAGGTTATTTCCTGCCCTCCATGTTTCATTTACTCTTAACTGCATTCCTGCCCAAAGAAGACAAACATTGTTGCCGCTAACACTGCACTAGAATCTAAAGTGCCTGAAACATCGGCGGTTTTTGGCACGAATTTGCTTTGGAAGTTATAGAGTAACGATCGATAGCACTCTCACATCTGTCTCATAAACTTGAAGCCACCCAACAAGCTAATCTTTACAGTCGAGCACCAGTTTTACAATTTAAAAGAAGAGAATGCAATTACAAGCTGACAAAAAAGGCTTGTGTCTGGCTAAAATTAACCACACTGCAGTCCTGTGACTTCAGACTTCCAACTTGATAAATTTAGCACACTTGTCTTTCAGAAAGCCTTTTGACGGCAGCTGTAGGAATCCCATAATGCTGAAGTTCTTTAATTGTAAGGCTTTAGTCTCAGTCTATCAATCTTCAGTGCTGCCTTTTCCAATGTGGAGTCCTCAGAGAATTCACAATCATGGATTAGATTCAAATTCATGTTTTTTGAGCTATGCAAACACTCGGAGAACATGCAAACCCACTAAAGAAATATCTGCAGGCCGGTCTGAACTGGACCCATTAACAACATTCGGATTTAAAATGGAAAGTAAAACATGATCTGTTGAGCTGCAGATATGCTTGTAAGTGTTCCTGTCTTTGTGCTAAGCTAGGTTAGCTTGTTTGCCAATTAAAAAAAAAAAAAACAAAAATGGGAGTGTCGCCAGTCTACTCACATTTGAAGATTTGAGTGATTTTGGGAATTTCCTAAAATGCTGCAGCGTTCCTTTGATTCTGATGGGCAGTGTAACAAAGGGAAACTCCAGTCTGAAGCAAAAAGCCGTCCTGATGGATATCGCCTCTTGTAGCGTTGCCATTTCAAAGCATAGTTTTTTTTTTTTATAGCTCATAGGTGGAATGTGGGGAAATGCTAGCTTGAGTCTGCTCTCTTTGGTTGGAATTCATCTGCTTATGCTATTTTTCTTCATGGTGTTGGATTTTTAATGGGCACTCTGTCGTCTTCAAGTGGGCTCATTCCACGAGATAAACTGGCTGCGATTATCAGGGTAATGCATGGGAAGTCGTTCATTGGCATTTTCAGCATGAGGTTGTTCACAGATGGCCTTTAACGGCGCTCGGTTGATGCGTCTGGGGGCTTCGTGGCGGCAGAGATCCCTGCTGCTAATTGTGATGTGTCATCAGAAAGTGGGAGGGGAAGGCCCGGCTTCCTTTCTCCGTGTCCCAGAGGACACGCCGCGGCGCGGGTCATTAGCCCGCCTCCCAGGACCCTCGGGATCTGACTGTAAATGGCCTCCCTTCCTCCACCCCCTTTTTTCTTCACCTTCACTTCTCCTCACCCCCCCTCCTCTCTCTCTTCCCTTTTCTTCTTTTACTTCCCCGGCCCCTTCCCTCCTCCTGCAGAGCCTGTTCGCTGGCTTTGGCTGACCTTTCCTCCCAGCTGTCTGTCAGCCAGCATTCACAGAACAAATGAAAATGAAGCTGTGCCTTGCTGGCTGCGTTTGGCCCACCATCTTTTTTTTTTTTTTTTTCCCTTCAGAAAGAAGCCTGACTCTGTTGAAGTGACCTCAGACTCACTCTGAAAGCCGCAGCAGGTGTGGTCCAGGCCATGTAATTACACCTTGTCCTGGTTTGTGCATAGCTTACAATGCTGTCCACGCCAGTTCGGCCTTTAATAGCACTTCATTGAGCCGCTGCTGATTGTGAGGAAGGTCGTGGATTGGTGATGCCGTCTGTTAGGAGCATAAGCAGGCCTCGGATTTATTACTACCATCGACCGTAATAGTTTTAATACAGTACATAATACAGTTTTACTGCCATTAAAACTTTTCCTATGGCAGTCGGGACGAAAAAATGTTTGAAGGCGTTGCCTCAACAATAAGTGCCTTTGTTTTAAAATCAAAGATATAAATTGAAATTGCCCATTGCAGTCTTGTTTATTTGTGATTATTATTCCTAAACGAGGGATAACGTCTAACCTCCAGTAACGTTGGTTTTATGACTGCGGCCTTGCTCCAGTGTGCTGTGGGAAAATCATGGTCACACACATTAACTGCACAGTTTCACAATTTCAGTAAAAAGCTGCCTGATTGCCATACTAACAGGCCGAGGTGTTGGCCTTTGATTTCAATAGGGTGCATCCAAACCACTGCTGGGCCCAGTTAGTCTGTTGTTGCTCATTAGTTTGGTTCTCAGTGAATCCAGAAGGACTTTACTCCGAGCTGTGCTACATGTTACATGCTAAAGAGCGTCTCTGAAGAGCAACACGTCCCAAAAGCACAACAATTTGGTGTATCTGTGTTCTTTATGGGAGGGGTGGGAATAATAGTAAAACGGAGCCCTGTATGCTTGATGAAAATGTATATTTCATTTGAATTGCTCAGTAAATTATATTTGAGTGAAGAGCAGCATGTCCATCCCGTGGAAAGCTGGAAGCAAAAAAAAAAAAAAAATCATTGTACCCAGTCATTTCTCCCTTCATTCATAAAACTCTACATAATCCTCAACATCAAACACCACAGATTAAAGGAGCAGTCCCCTGAAAAGTCTAATCCTGCTGGTCGTTATATCCATTGTATCGAAAAGCTTCTCAGCTTTACGATCCCCAGTGTGACGTCCAAAAGGAAATGATTGAGTCTGCTGTGTATGACGAGTTAAACATTGCCACACACGAGTCAGTGTTGTGCGTTTCATTTGTATTTGTACAGTTTTGCAGTGTAGCATTCCACGTCTGGAGGAAACTGAGCGTCTAACCACTGTAAAATCTGCGGATTAGAGAATGTAAGACTTTTGGGCAGTAGCCACGGACACAATTTGGCATTCGCTCAGTTTGTGCACGATCCAGTTTTAACCGCATGTACGCGCTATTATATGATTTGTGCCCAATTTCAAATGAAGCACTGCTCGTGCTTCATTGTACCGATGCCACGATGACGAGGTTCGTAGAGGCATAAATACTTGAATGAAGTGTTTATAATGTGAGCAGGCGGCGTCCGGAGCCTCACGCAGGCAGAAATGGGTAAATATCGCGGGAGACGATTGCAGCTTTTGATAATCCTGGGCCCTTTTGGTTTCCTCTCCTCCAGTTTCCCACATTTCCTGCCCGCGCAGGATACTTCTGTGACATGTGGAAAAAGCGCCAGGCCGTCTGGCACGACATCCCATCTGTGGCGAAGCGGGGAGGTGCCAAGAAGTCCCGCTCACTTCTGTCTCTCTCTGCTCCGTCTCTCCGGGCATGTCGCTGGTTTTCTGCTGGGAGTTGCTCCCAGGCGAGGTGGCGGCTGTCGGGAAGCCGATCCCTCCGCCTTTGTTGTCCCTTATACGGCTTCCTGTTAGCATTAGCATCGTCCCAGTTCTGCTTATCCTCCAGGCCCAGTGACTCCAGCATGTTTTATTAATGGTGATGATCTTCTTTTCCTGCTGCAACAGCTGTGCCGCTGCTGTGATGCCTGCTCTCGCTTTCACCAGTCTGAAAATGTTGCAGCACCACGCTGATCTCAGACTGTTTTGTTAGCATTTACTTATGTTTATTAAATTGTATTTTTTGAGCAATATTGTTATTGAACTTGCCTTATTTCATTCCAAATAAGAATATTAACAAAAAAAAAGTTGTTGTTTCTCAAAACAAAAGTGCTCCAAAAACTAACGTTGGCTTTTATTTGAAAGGATGTGAACCGTAGTTAAAATTGGAATTGATGACGGATTGAAATGATTGTAGATGAAGACTCGTTTCAACACGTCTTGTTCATCTTCAGTCGCCATTCTTCCTCTGTTCCTTTAAACTGTCTTAAAAGAAATGCAGATCCGTCATGTCGAGGCTGAGTCCTGCCCCCCCCCTCCCTGCACGTGCTGTGCGTCCCCCGTGAGCGCAGGGCTCGGCTCAGTGTGGAGGAAAGCGCTGACTCAGGCCGCAGCCCCTCACAGCCGGGCTGCCTGTGGAATTTGGAGCCGAGGTGCAATGTTAGGGAGAACAGCAGCTGTTTGGATGAGGCCAGGTCTGGCTCTTTGTCCGCCAGCGCCACCCGCCCTGCCTCCCTCCCTCCATCCCTCCCTCCCTCCCCGTCAGTCAGTCAGCTCTTGCTGCCGCTCCAGCCCTCGTTGAAGCTCAGTGTCAGCCTGTCGATGGGTGTCTGCCGTGCATTCACTCAGCCTTTATTTGATTGCTTTCATGCACTCCACCGCTGCTCACCCTCCTCCAGCTCGTGTCGTTCTCCGTGCCTTCATATCCTTCCTCTCTCTTCCTCTCCTTGCCCTCCTTTCTTTCCTCTTGTTTGCTCCCCCCCTCCCCTTCCTGCCTGGTCCTCTGCCCCCTCCCTCGCTCCCTCTCAGACTGCTGCATCCCAGCTTTGCCTAGTGACAGAGGAGGATGGGCCGGCCTCCGTGTGGAACATGCAGCAGCCGGTGTTCTGCGTGCTTTGCATGGAGTGCACGTGCACAAAATTCGGCTCCTCTATTTAAATTTTCGGCATGTTTGCATGCACTGTTGCGCTGCGCCAGACAAGCACACGTGCAGAGGATAAGTGGATCAGCACAACATGGAGCTGCGTGGCTAATGCAGCCCTCATCGACGCTGACACACATGCTGTGATCCCCTGTCCTGTACTCTTCTATTTGTGAAATTGAGGTGCCATGCCAGGCTGTTTGAATTAGTCCAGGCTGCATCAGGACACGCTCCAGTGGCTAAATTAGCTCAGCGAGTGGGTGAAAGCAGTGCAGCAGCAGCAGCAGCATGCACCTTTCAGAAGCAGCTCCAGAGCCTGAAGACGTGGGCAAGGGCGCAACTCGTCCCCTCCTCTGATCAGGAGCACTGCAGTGAGTCAGCTTCAGGAGAACAAACGGAATATTCAGCAATAGTAGGACCCATAAGTATGCCCGTTAACATTTCAAAACTGAAAACATTTGAATTGATACTTGATGTTAGCCTCGGTTTTTATAGATATTCACAAGCCGGGGTCATCTCTACTCTGGAGAAAAAAAGCAGTCGAGCATCGGTTTAGGTCTGATTAGCATAAGGCACGCTATAACACACACTCAACACTTTCAGCAGTACTGGATACACAGATCATAACTCCAGAGCTGAAGAGTGAATGTGCTGCTCATGTCGAGGAGAGAAATCGTCCTCATTTGTTACACGTTCAGGCCGAATCCTCTGAGATGAATTCAGATCGCGATGCAGTCGTTTCATCAGGGTGGCGACCGTTCAGTTAATAACGCTGCCACCGCTCCCATACAGGCAATCCCACCCAATTACACATAATCAGAGAGCAGATTAGGAATCAAATGCATCTTTTTTGACTTCCTGTTTAAGTTTTATGCTTGCTGTTTTTTTTTGTTTTGTTTTAGAGAGTTAAAGAAAAGTCATTCTGCTTTGTTTTGTAATTTTTTTTTAATCATTGTGATTTACAAAGGGTTGAAGTATGAGGAGAAAATACAAAATCAAACAGGAACACACTTATTATGTTTTCACGCTGCCCACATTAATACATTCATATGTTAAAGGGGGGGGGTCTGTTATTACAAATCAAGAGCAGGTTCAATCCCTATTTCCGAAACATGAAAACACTACAGCTCTGTTTAACGGTCCTGGCAGAGAGAGGACTGTGGGGATGGTGACAGTGGTGCTGGATCGTTGGCGGCTCACACAGTTAGTGAAGATATCAGCTGCAGCCACTCGGCCTCTCTGCCTGGGAGCTGCTCGCTGGAGCTGACACAGACGGAGCGTCGACCTTGGCTTGCGGCGCGGCGGCGAACTTGACAATGACCCCGCCTATTTTTAGGCCCGTCCATATATCTGCAACGCTCCCGCACTCGCTGTTCTGACCTCCCCGACTTCATCGTGGAGACGCACAACTCCAGTCGAGCCTGCGTCGTTCGCTCGCTGGCCCGTCGCCCGGACGACGGTCACTTATGCCGCCGGGTCCCACGTGCAGCTGATGTGATTGTCTGGTGAGATTTTGGGCGATAAATGTACCGCCTCTCATCCACCGACGGGCGCAGTCTGGGTCTCCGCTGCTCGTGGCTTTGCGCCTCAGAAGCTGGATTTTATATGTGGTGTGTAATGATCCCACACCCCGCTATCTTCGGCTGTTCCCATCCTGTGTGTGTGTGTGTGTGTGTGTGTGTGTCTTTCCTCGGAAGCCACTGGTGGAAATCCTGTGGTGGCTCTGATTGTCATCTGGATTGTTTTCCACTAAGCCGCCTGTGTTGTTCACCTCTATATATAGAGAAGTGCCTCACGTCGCTTCCTCCCTCTGCTCAAGGTCACCATACAGACACAACCATCCGACACGCTGCTGATCACAACACACCACCACCCCCAAATCCATTTTTTTTTTTTTAGCCCCCTCAGGCTCTCCAAACAAGACTAATGAGCGCCTTAGTTACTGAATTTATTTTTTCCCCTTCCTGTTCATTGATTGCTATCATTTTATAGTGGTCAGCCTGACTGGAGGGGGTCAAGCTTATTCCCGTTTCGCTGTCTGTACAATCTAATTAGCTTTGATGCAGTTTTCAGCTTAAAACAGTTAATTTCCTGACACTAGGCAATAATTACTCTCCACAAGGCCCTGAAGCTGCAGCCGCTGTCGCCACATTCACAGTATTAATTGCTTTTGTTGGGATCTTATGTCCCTTTTGGCATATGTGCTCTCGTCGAGGTTCCCTCCTCTGATAGGAAAACACTGCAAATGAGTCCATTTATTGGTTCTAGGATCTTAATAGCCAAGCACAGAATAAACACTGCGGTTATCAACATAATGAGTTTTTCTTTTATTGGTGATTCTGTTACTAAATCCAGGATGAATTTCGCTCTATTTAAGCACAAAGCATCACTAAGTCTACCTTTTCATTGACATGCTGCTCCTGTTTCAGGCTTTAGGAGACAATGCATGTGTGTTGTCGCACTCTTAAATAGTTGCAATGGCAGCTGGAGCTTCAATATTGGATTTAAGCCGTCTATTGTCACATGGATGGCTGAAATGAAGGTGCTTTGTTGAGCTGCAGCTAAGTGTAGAGCGATACACCGCCTTCTTCCTCAGGAGACACAACATGGCTCTTTATCGTCTCTGTGGTCGTTCTGCGTCTTCTGTGGTTTTTTTCTGTTATTTTTGTGGTTTAAATGTTTCTACTGCTGTCTGCTTGTATCTCTGTCTGTTTTAATTGTATTGGTCATACCTATTGATTCTCCTTGGTTGTTTGCTTTTATTTTGGTAGCTTTGTGACTGTTATTGGGTGTATCTGGTCCCTTTAAGTTTGCTTGGTGCTGCTTTGTGTTTTTTATGATTGTTTTTTTTTTTTTTTTTTGGTTTTTTTTTATGTGTGTGTGCGTCCAGGTAGTTTTGTTCGTCTCTTTGGTTGTTTCTCATCTCTTTCTGTTGGGTTTTTGTGGCTGAGGTGGTCTTTCTGCCTCGGTAAGGTCATTTTCCGGCTCTTCGTTTGTTGTTTTGTTTACTCCTTCGGTTGTTTCATGTCCAGTTGCTCTGGGTGGTCGGTTTAGCCTCTTTGTAATTGTTTTCTCAGCCTGGTCATTTTGCACGTCTTTGTTGTACTTTTGAATGTCTGCTGGATTATTTTCCATACGTTGCTCTGTTGCTGTGATGCTTCTGTTTAGTATCTTTCTTTGTAATTACCCTCTGTAGCTTGTTTTTTTTTTGTGGTCTGGGTGGTCATTTAGCATAATTTTGTCCTTTTGAACTTAATTAATGTCTCTGTCACTCAGACTACTAGAATCACAGAAATAGTGAGGTTGTGGTGGTTTTTAGGGTGAATTTTGTACTTTCTGCTCCAGTATTGTTGATCTTGCCATATCCTGGTCATGCCACTCTGGACTTCGTTGCGTCTGTAAACACGGTTGGTTTTATAATCCTGGGCGAAGTGCAGGTGATGTGCCCGGTGCCAGGTGCGCCTCTTCTTCACGCCCGACGGCGAACGCTTCTGCGGCGTAACGCCCCGTCGAGAGAGTGAGCGGACGCGATCACCTGCACGTCAAAACAAGCAGCCTCCCACGCCGACTTCAATCTGCTTATCAGTGAGGGCATTAGCCTGGTAACTGTTATCTAGGTGTCTGCTGGCCATTGCGTGGCCACTGTTTGTTCTCGCAGCTTACCGCTCATGGATAAGTCCTAAATAGATGAGGCTCGAGTTTCCCCTGTCTCGTCAACTCCTGGATGACGACGTTAAGCTGAGGGAACGGGACAATTAGAAATGCGAATTGTGAAAATAAGCTTCCACTTCTGAAAACCACTGATTGATTGACTTTTAGAACATGTTTGCCATCAGCTTCTGCTTCAGTGTGGAGAAGGCGCCGCGATCAGACGCCACCTCTCCTAATCTGTCCTCACTCTGGAATCTGATTCATTTTTTTTTTTTTTTGCAGCCTGCTCTGAACCTGCAGCGTGTCTACACACGCCTAGCTGTTGCCAAATGCACTTTTTTTTTTTTTCCGGCTTTTGGTCACAAGCACTGACACCGACACCTTGCTTCTGCAGGGTTATAATCAGTCGCCTTGCTAGTGGCGTTGTGCAACGCCGACGGGACTGAACGCGGCCTAGAAAGAGTCTGCCGTGCCTGGCTGCAGCAGAGGGTGGGAATGTGGGGATATAACGTATATATAGCACTGTACTTTGGCCCGCTACATTTATTTTAGGAGTAGCAAATGGTAAGTTAGCGGTTTTCTGCAGATTTCAGCATTATTTAACTTCACAGCTGACCTGTTCCTCCTTTGTAAAAGAAAATGCCTCCTGCATGAAAAAAAAACTTGGTTGCACTGCTGTGAGATTAGCGACTGTTGTATTTTTATCACATGGGTCACATGACACGCCAAACATTTGATCCTTTTGCTTTGCTTTATATCGTTAATGTCTGAAGTAGTGGATCAGGAAGGTTTCTGTAATGTTTAAAGGGGAAACTACTTTGAAAAAACAGTTTGGTTGCAGGTCTTTTCTCAGTTATTACGTTGAACCTACTCAGCTGAAGGTGATTTCAGTGCCGCAGGTTGAAGATAATAACAGACCAGTTCCAGCTTTCTTTGTTCTGTCAGCAACATTATTACATAATCTTGAAACGGAGGGTAAAGTTCTGGCATTTATAAACCTTTGAGGAACCTTTTTGATCCAAACAGGCCAGTTGTTGATGATTTTAATTATTAGGGAAGAATCCCTCAATAATCGCTGTAATTTTGGTTTTGGTGGCTAAGAAGTTAATTCTTCTACAGTCGCAGTTATTCTCAAAAAGCTGACTCGGACATATCGCAGAACACTTTGTCTTCGCCCACAAAACAGAAATGTGGGCAGTGATTGTTTGGATGTCCCTTCGACTGTTTCCCTGAGTTATTAAATCTTTTCCAGAACTGATCCATTATCTGTTTGAAAACCATATCTATAAGAAAGACTAAACCCTTTAATACCAGATTACTGACATGTGGGGAAACCCCCCATTTCCCTCAAAATATGATTATTTCACCATGAAATTTGATGATATTTCATTGAATTTTTGCCCACAAAACTCAGAACCTGGAGGTTTTTGAATGAGTTATTTGGAATGAGGTTTGTTTAAAACCAGTGGTATTAGGTAATCCTCCGTTCTCGCTTTTTCAGCCACTTGGTATCTTTTGGCTTCCTTTCAAATGGGAGGAATGAGGTAACCAGTCCAATTATTTCACAGTCTTATGGTTCAACTTTGAAAATCTATCTGCGGTTCACATGATGGCTGAACCATGGAGGGTGGTCTACCCCCGGTCACGGGTCAGCTACCGCCTCTTACACAACCGGGAGCCTCCGCTGGGTTTTACCGTAGCTCCGGGTCCTTCCTGTTGGCTCGGGCCCCAGCACACCCAGCCGGGCCGGTTCGCTGTGAATAGAGGCAGATCTTGGGTTACCTCCACCGTGACACACATGGCCACAGGGAGCCTGCAGCTGAGCACATCTCGATGCTGAATGGAAACGACCTGGGCCATCTGCGGAGTGAATGCCTCTCCGGTTGTTTTCTCCGATGACAGCTGGAGGGGGGGAGGTGTATGCTCCGATAGGTCTGTGAATAGTTTACCTCGGTGTCCGTCTCCTGTCACCAACATGCCATTCCCTTTTTTTTTTTCTTGAAGTGTTGCTCATCCCACTCCTCCCTCATCTTTTATTTTCCTGCTGCCCCTCCCTTTTTCTTTTATTTTTTTTTGCTCTGTCTCATCATTTCTTTCCTCGGCCTGTCTGCTCATCTTCACTCTGAGCTCTCCTGTTTCTTTTGATGTCCTTTTAATCTGCCTCCAACCCCCCCCCCCCCCCCCCCAAAACCCAGGACCCCGGTCTGTATCTCAGTCTGAGCCAGATTCATAAAAGTGTCCTCGTTACTGTCATCCCCCTTCGCTTTTTTGCCTTCAAATCTCGCAATAAACAGACAACAAGTGGACGCGTTAATCCATTCTGCTGGATCCATTTATAGTTATGGGTGGTCTCAGTGGGAATTAAATCCTTAAATGGTGCAGTGTCAGTGCTGGGCTGTACCAGTCGCTCCGCAGAGGGCCGTAACACAGAAACAACCCCCCTCATTTTCCACCGGCAGCCCACATCCAGGGGAGGGAGAGAGAAAACACAGAGAGCGAAGATGAGCCCAGAAAAGGCAATGGGAGCCTCGGCCCGTCAGACTGTTGTGACTCGCTGGCGCTGGAGAAGCGGCGGCAATAAAGCCATACTTTTGTTTAAGTGACCGGTGACTTTAATTGAGCCGATGTTGAGATTTATGGGGTGTTGCTGCACGTCGACACGGTGGCAGCGCGCAGCTCGATTCCTGCGCACGTGCACGTGCACTGTGCCAGCTGGGATTTTCACACAGTTGCCATTTGGAAAAAATGATGCCTGGTTTCTGAAGCGTTCCCACAGCTCGTGCCCGGTACCCTGAGTCTGAGTCTGGCTCGTTTTCCCTCTCGGGCTGCTGATGGGAGCTCAGGTCTGCGGAGGCACGGCGAGGCTGTCGGAAAGTCATTCGTTCCTGCGGCTGAGCAGAAACCCTGCTCTGTTAGAAGTGAAAGACTTGTCTAGCTGTCCAGGAGTGTTTCTGTCCTACCTCCAGAGCAAGTCTGGCCCCATTTCATCAAGATTCTACAGCACTTGTCATTACAAATAGTAAAAGAAAAGGTTGCTCTACAATAGCAGATAAAATCTTCATGCAGTATCATAGTCAACTAAGAAAATATAAATATTGCAAAAAGTATAACGTTTGTATCAGAGATTGAAATAGCTATTTCCTCGATTTCGATCTGCAATCTGACATCAGCGGGCATGGTTTCCTGGATATGGAGGGAACTTGACCCCCCGCTGTCTTATCGCAGTCATTATGCTGTTGCTATCAATACCCAGCAGAGGAACAATGCTGCACCTGGTGCTTCCACCACCAGCGGGGCGGCAGACGGCGACGCCGGGCACTGCTGCCTGCCGCAGCTCCTTTCATACCGCTTCTTTATCTGCAGATGGTATCGGCAGTCTGTGTTGACACAGAATTGTGTAAATCGTCTTGTTTGTGATGTGGGCTGAACGGGCCGATGTGCGAGCTGGGAGGATTCTTTGAAGCACTGGAAAAAAACTTCCTGTGCAGACGGCGAAGAGCGGCAGAGGCCGGCCCCCTCTGAGGCGGCTTTTCTCACGTCTCTGGCCCGAGGTGTGTGTGTGTGTGTGTGTGTTCACCACAGCGAGCCTCTGAGCCGTGACACACACTGGATCTCTTCTATTGTTTTGTCGAGCCTCCCGCCTCCCCTCCTTTTTCTTCTGGTGTTTGCGGTTTCTTAATATTTCGGGAACATCCTGTTTGTGCGTTTAATGCTGTGGGGGCACAGTCTGTTTAGTTTGAGGCCTCTGACCATTCCTGCCCTCTTATTAGTGAGACGGAGCAGGAAATGCAGACCCGAGTGGACGAAAAAGAACAAGAGAGAGCATAAAACACGTGGTCCGAATGGAGAACTTGAAACGGTGAGCAATGTAAGGAAAAGACATGAAAGAATGGAAAGAGGCGAGAACCGAGCAGGGACGGCGGGGAAAGGAAAACGCCACTGAGGGAAATTTGAGGTCGCGCCGCGGTGCAGCAGAGGGGGCGGAGGAGGGTTACAGCTGACAGACAGCACTGGGAATTCTGGCGGCGCTGGTGTGCAGCCGAGCAGTAAATGCAGTTTAATGCTCAGAGGCACGTTCACGCGCTCTGTAAGTGATTCCCAGTCGGCCTTCTGGGAATTTCTGGCGCTTATCAATGATTTTAATATTGTGTCCATAACTTCACGCCCCACGCCTTCACCTGTGGGTAAACCCCGACGGCTGTGCACAGAGCGAGCCGTGGCCGTGCACATCTGTTGGGAGATCCTCGGGTTTTCACCGAAAGAGGCCCCGCTTCTATTTCCATCTGTAATTTGGGTAATTTACTGGAAGTTTTCAAGCTACTTCCAAATGAATTGCTCGAAGGGCCGTGTTTTTGAAAACGCTCCTGGCACCGAGTCGCTTTCCCTTTTAAGGACTCGCTTATTAGAATCACACAGCTTCAGTTTTTCCTTTGATGACCTTGGCGTGCTATTTATTCAGCCCTCACTTAATTCTATTTATTCAGGCTTTTTGCAACCAGGAAGTTGTTTTGTAATAAGGCAGCTGTTCATAGCTGCCCGTCGGGGGAAAAAAAATCCAATATAAAGAAAATTGTGAGCATTTTTTCCCCTAAAAGTTTGAATTTAAGATATCCTTGAAAATGTGAAGGCAGCCTTGGCGTACAAGAGTCAAACTGCTAATCTTCAGATCAGTCCTGTGTCTCACCGTGCATATCTGCCATTTCACCAAGTAGAAAACACAGTCAAATTGCAAATTCATGTCAATAACTAGTTTTCTGCTTTCCTGAAGTTCCTAAAGCTTTGCAGTGTGTTGGTACATAAAGATGGCCGCTTTATCAGGTCCAAGAGCAGCACTGCAGCCGGGAGCTGCTCCTCCCTCAACCAATGGCAAGGCGTCTCTACGACACGCGATTCTGTGGAGGAAGCCTGTCTCCTAAAAGTACGAGACGGCGACGAAAAGCCGAGCAGTAGCGGAGGAGAGCACAACCAAACTCGTGCCCAAAAAAGGTTTGCGTCCAGCAGTGTGGAGGTATTCTGTGTTTAAGCCAGACGATGACAGTGTGAGCTGCGTTGTAAAGTGTGCTTCGCCCTGGTTGCAGCAAGACAGAGCCACAAATCTTTTCAATCACCACAAAGTACGGCGCGATGAAGCCGCACAAAGCAGGAAACAACAACAGACGTCAACAACCGGAACCTTGTGCAACGCAGCTCCGTACTCACCAAACCCCAGCAGACATAAACATGTTCCAACAAAACTATTGTACAATGTGCTTTAAGTTCTTAGGAAATCTCATGTTTTGATACGGTACTTAATGTTTGAGTGTTCTTTTTGTTGTTAAAGTTCATGAGTGCAATAAATATTTTGTGAAACAATGATCCCAACACTTTCATTTGGATTGTTTAGTTGATGAAACTGTATAGGATCATTTATAGGCTTCATGTCTGCGAGGGGAGCTTTAAATATGGTTTTCTTCCTGAAACTGGTCCGTAGAAGTGGACCGACGGCGTGACGTCCTCACGTCTGGGACCGGAGCTGCCGGAGCAGGAAAACGATCCGGGCACTGATGGGCCGACGGTCCGTTGGCCTCAGACTTTCTGCTGACACAGTAGTGCTGAAAAGTCGCAGACATTTTCAGTGGGAAGGTAATTCAACCGACAGGCGGAGCGGCGCATGGTCACGTGGACGTGCAAACCCAGCAAGTGTTCCTGACGTGCAGAATCCGGCGAGACGGAGTGATCCTGAACTTTAAAAGCACAGATTCCGCCTCAGTCACGAGTGGCCCCATTTGACCCGGCGGTGGTATTGGGTATTGGGGCCTATCTGTCATTTGCTCCTTTTTACGAGTGCTTCCTCCTCAGAGGGCTTTACAGACTCTAGGAGCGGTGGGTTCGCTCTCCGACCCGCTCGCTGGGCTCAGATGTGAGAAAAGGCCGTCCACAGGTCCCTTCCTCCCCTCTGGCCCTCTCCTTTTACGTTCTCCCTCCTCGTGTCAGATCCTGGAAAGCCTTTGCTTTCCTTCTCTCCATCCCTCCCGTCTCCCTGGCGAGCGGCATTTTTGTGCTGTTACTTCATGCGTTATGGCTTCCAGATGTCCCTCCGTCCCACTCCGGAATTGGGGATGGGGCTTCAGCGTGGTGGAGGGGAGACATGAGGGTTGGACAGTTACTGTAACTGGCTCACAGGATTTGATGCCTTCTTTTTTTCTCTTCTCTCCTTTCAGTCTCACTTTCTCCCACAAGCCTAACCTGATTTTTTTTCCCCTCACCCCTTGAGATTTTCTGTCCTGTCTCTCTTCCTGTTGTTTTTTTATGCTGTCATTGTTTGAATTCCATTTTTTTCCATGTATTTTTTTTTTTTTTACTTGTGTCCTTCCTGTGAAGTTCAAACCAGAGGCTAGACGATCTAACCAAATATGCCCCCCTTCTCTGCCCAGTCACAGCTAACCTCGCATTAGTTTCCTTCTGCCAGAGGCTCCTCAGGCTGATTGGTGTCTGATAAATCCAAATAAAAGGCGTATTCCAGAGAAGTTTTTGCATTGTTTACTGCTTCATTGTTTATTATTGTCAAAGTTTAAACATGCTACCTGACAGCAATACCTACCTCTTAATGTGTATCCACTAGTGCTGTCAGTGCTAATCGCATTTATCATGATTGATTAATGTCGGGATGACTCAAGATTACTTTTATTGTGATTAATGATATAATTAGGTTTACGCTTTATTTTTTTTTTAGTGTTCAAACTGTATATTTAACATTATTTTTGACATTGTATTAAGTTAGAGAAGAAGTCAACCTGGAGCTACCAAGTACACTTTTAAAAGTGAACTTATGTTGCAGCGTATTGTCTAAAAAGCTCCAAATTCTTCTCAAACAGTGCGGGTGTGGATTGCCCTCAAGCCTCATTGTTTCCCTGTTTCGTCCACCTGGATCGTCGCCCTCCGTCCGCAGCTATACCTCTGGTTTTTTTCCTGCTCTGCTGTTGGGCTGCTGCACTGCGCTCAACGGCGAATCAGAAGAAAATATTGGCAATATGTTGATGGTTGAAAACGCTAGATTATGTCTAATTCGCACCCAGGCCGTCTGCCTTCACACGCACAGCGGCGTCACGTGGAACTGGTTACTTTTGCCCCGTGGCATGTGGCTCGTTTGTTCTCCTGCACTTAGGTGTGCAGTTTCAGAAGTTTTAAAAGCCTCGTAACATAGGTGGGGCCTGCGCTCCTGCGGCGGCGACCTACGCTATTCACCCGTCCGCTCCAGGTTTTTTTTTTGTTTTTTTTTTTTAAAGGACTTTGTGCATCAGGTGACCGTATATGTTTGTTTTCCTGATATACTGACTGGTGTTATGGGTGTGTCATGCTACACTGAAGAAGGCAGAGCTCTCACAGCAGGCCTGTTATTTCGCATTAAACTCTTCCCTCGAAACAGGTAGAGAAAAAGATGCAGAAGATGAAGAAGATTTGCAAAAAATAAACCCTTCCTTGTATTTTTTTTTTTTTTTTCCCTCAGCAGTTGCTCATAGATTTGAGTGCTTTCTTGCAAAACGATAATGGAGCTACACCCACCGCTGAGTCAGCCGCCATGCACGTATGGAGGACATTTCAGTACGCGTGACGCACGCTCACTCCCGGATTTCACATGCACACACCCTCAGACGGCGTGGAGGACGCCCTGGCCGGGGCCCTGCGCCGGGAGCGCAGCCCGTCGTTTGCGAGACGGTTGCTAGGCGAGCGCACTCGCCTGTAGTCACCAAATTTCACACAGAACTGCTTCCAGCGCGATGGGCTCGATAAGCGCTCAGCATTTTGGGTTAAACCAGTCTGGCCGTGCGGATTAGGTGGCGTCGCTCGTGTTTTTCCAGTTTCGCTGCATCCTCGGGCCTACCGCCGAACATGTGTGCGAGTGCGTGTTCAGCACCGGCGTACAGACTGCATATACGCCCCCCTCCTCCTCCTCCTCCAGTGTATTCGTCATTGTTTGTCTGCGGATCGATGTCGTCCCCGCAAAGAACGCCGTGCATCTCACCAGGCCGACATGTCATCTTTTTCCAGCCCCGGCCCGCTCGCCCCGGCGCATTGCAACACCGTGAAAAGACAAAGAGCTCCAGTCATGCTGCAGCTCCGACCGTCACCTTCCCAAAGTGCTGCCACGAGTTCCTGCCGCGCTTTGTCATAGCAACCGTTGCTATGTTTAGGGCTACCTGTGTATTTTGGTAGCGAGTGGAGATGTATGACCAAACCGTGTGGTATTTTTTTTTTTTTTCTCGTAGCATGTCATTACGAGTCTGGGCTGCAGACTGGAAACAGGCGCGCTGAGCAGGGGAGCGCAGAGAGCCAGATCCAAAATGTTTATACATACATGGGTATGGTGTCTTTTCAGAAGGAGATTCATCAAATAATGCCTTTTTTTTTTAGTTTTTAATAAATGATGGGTTTTCATTGATGATTTCAGTTTCCTTGAGTGAGAACTCTTTCACCTCGGTAAGCTCGATGGTCAGCTGATCATGATTAAACGTGTGCACAATAATGGCTGTTTCAAGGGAAAGCGCAGAAGTTTGATTGCATGTTAAGCGTCGGTTAACGCAACAGCAGTGGTCAGTCACTGAAAATGTTTTGAGAACGGTTCCCTCGGCGGGACTTTATGACGATGCTCCGATTCTGTCACTGTGTGGACAGAGGAATGCACAACTCTCTGAAAACACTCGAGTTCCGTCTTTATGTGGACGGCAGAGAATGTGTGTGGTTTGATTGCAAAACGTGTTAATGGACATCGTTTTCAGAACGTTGCATTGTGTGAACAGGAATTGTCTGAAGTGAAAATGCAAAAACGATGCAGTTTGAAACGGGCCTAAATGTGCCTCTGAGTTTCTGCTTTTCCACTCCAGCTGTTGGAGCGGTGGCCACTGATTTCCCCCCTCCTTCAAAACGGCATTTTTCATTAATCTCCCCTTCTTATCTTTGCTTGTGATGTTGCTTGCGAGGCATGTGTCAGATGTAGCTGCGAGGAGTCAGACCTACGGTAGTTGTGTGTGTGTTTGCACATATTTGTCCGCACACTTTGTTGTGGACGGGGCCTGTGGGCTCCTGGCTCAGAGATGAAAGCCGTTTCTCATGTGGCTGGTTTAGTGGAGCTCCTGAGTCAGCGTGCAGCTACTAATCAGTGTTGTCTCTCTCTCTCTCTCCCTCTCTCTCTCTCTCGGTTTGCCCCCTCCTCCCTCCACAGCCTGACGCCCGGTAGATCTGACTCGCTATGCTCGCCACAGTTGATGTAAATGGAGTGTTTTTTAGCATCACACTTTAAAGCTACCCTGTCGGAGCGGTTTAGGTGAAGTGGTGGAGAAGCGAGCGAGAAAACAAGTCGGCTTCGGTTGTCCTCCGAGCTGCACTGGCCTTGGCTGTGAAGTGTTCAGAAGGAATACTTTGGAATCGGGACGACAGCTGAACGCTACGAGGCAGCAGCGCTTAAAGTTCTGTCTTTAAAAATCACATCAGGCTACAGCAGATACTCTGTTCGACCCCCGCCATTCTCTAGAAACTCAAAAGTTGGTGCAATATATGTGTAATACGAGCAGAATTATAGCAATAATGTGTGAATATACATTCTAATGTAAAAATAAAAAACCTGTGCAATTATAATCAAGAGCGTCTCAAGTGTTTCTGAATGATTTGTCGACAAAGCAGCTTTCGCTGCTCAGTCGATTACGAAACAGATGCAGTTATGCGTTTCAAATGAAGCAAAAAAAAAAAAAAAAACACTGGATGCCAGAAAAGTATCTCTAGGAATAGAAGGTTTGATACTGACTGCTAATTTTAGAGCATTACAGCATCAAAACGATGACCGCTGAGGCTCAAGGAGAGCTGCTTTCTGATTCTAAATGTCATCCTTCATTCATTGCGCTCTAAATATTAAGCTTTTTTATCCAAGGTAATCAGAAATCATGCCTTTTTTTCTTGGTTGAAGAAATCAAAATTTAATGCTATTAAGTGAAATTTCCCAGGTCTGAGTTTTTTTTCTTGCCACAACTGCTTCAAATCTAAAAACGGATATTTTGACCTGTCCCTGAACGCCTCTCAGAAATCCACCACAGTCACACATTAAACGGTTAAAAACCAGCAGATTCACAGACTCAAAAAGCAGTTTAGAAGTCTGCTTTTCAGCCTGTCCCTGAACACACCCCACACTTGGTTCTGTCCCTGGAGACCTCTGAATATCCACTCTCTCTCACACACACACACACACACTGAATTCCACTAAAACTCAGCGCAGGGTTTTTCTATTCTTGTGTATCAGATTAAGGAAGAATCCTGATTTCAGCCACATTCTGGCAAAGGCACCGCCAGACGGCTGCCGCTTTTAGCCTGACCCTGTTTTAGAGATGTTGAGCAGGACGGAGTTACAGTGTCGGTAAACGCCCCTCGTGTTTCCGTTATTGCCATCAATAGAAGACGTGATGTGATTGCGTTACTTATGGGATGGGAACAGTGTTTCGGTTCAACACCAAGGCGGCATTTACTGATATTTCAAGTGAAAACGCATCTTTTTTTTTTTTTAAGTTTTCTTTTTCATTTACACCGCAGCGTTATGAAAATGATGTTTTTAGCGTCTCTAAGCACCGCTGTCATTAAACGTACCCCCAAAATGTCAAGGAGAGTTTTCTGTTCCCATTTGAAAACGCTGTTTAAATGTGGTCTAACAGAGATCTGTGTTATTGTGAGGAGTTGTTGTTACAGGAGGTTAGATAATCCATGAAAAAGACAGGCTCTGAGGCACAAGAACACTTTGTTTGAGAAAACAATTCAGTTGTGTCCCTCCTTGGCCCTCCGTCATCCTCCTCTCCCTTGCTGCTGATGGCTTTTGCAGACCTGCGTTGATGCCCTGCTCAGTCCCCCCCCAACATAACGTTAATTCGACATAACGTGTGTGTTTCTGGTCTGTGTTGACGTTAATGTCAGGTGTTTGCAGGCCCTGCTCAGCATCATGGGCGACTGCTTGTGTTTGTCTTTGCGCTGTTCCTGGCCCGACGTGCCCCGCCCTCCGCGGCAGCCATATAGCGAGGCCCGGCCAGCTGTCAGTGGAGTCAGGAGGGGAGTGCTAGCTTGTTGAGCTATGAGTGACCTGTTTGTTTTATTTCAGCAGGCATTTCCCCTCGCCGCGGTAGGAGTACGCCCCCCCCCCCCCCTTATTTTTTTTTGTTGTCCCTCAACACTGGAGGTTCTGTAAAGTCATGGTTTAGATGAGTTTAGCGTGATGTTTGTCTAACGAGGGTTTGCAGAGAGGCCACAGTGTCAGCAGTCTGCGGCATCCACAAACAAAAAGATGCCTGTGCCGTGGATGCATATTTGGTTTTGTTTGGAGCTGCTGTGTGTGAACGCCCGTTTGTCTGCATCCCAGTAACGCCCCTATTATGTATAGCGAAACGGAAAATGCTTAATAACACCAAAAACACGAACACCGTATGAAAGTGTTCGTGTTTTGGTTGATTATCAGAAAATGGTCAGTGTAACTGATACGGCGGCCTTGGTGAGCTTGCTGCCAGCCTGGGTTGTCTGCAGCAGGAAGTGGTTGAATAGCTTTCCACAAACGAGGGAAACGCTGACTTTTCCCAACCAGCGCTGGAACCTGCCACGCTTTGTGAGAGAAAATGTTGGCGGCCCTCGCGGTTCCCTCCCAGCTCCTTTTCTTTTCTCTCCCCGAACCTCAGCAGGAACCGTAACTGCAGGCGCGAACAATGGCCAGCGTTATCGTACGGCCTCTCCGCGTCCGGTGTCACTCGCTATAAAGAGGACCAGGTGGTTGCAAAAACACGTCGATGAAGTCCATTTAAAGCAGCACAAAGCCAGAGATCAGGGGGAATGTCGACGTTGCTTCTGGTGTGTAACCACATGACTGACGCCAGAGCGTTTCCATCAGCGAGGGTCATTTCAGGGCTCGCTCCGCAGTCTGGTTTTATTCAGAGCCGCTGCAGGGATCCTGGTGATGCTGCAGATAAAAAATGTAAAAGGTAGCGACAGTCTGCACTGGCAGACTGGATGCTTCCTTCACTTCATAATGCAAAATGAGTACGTGACACATAGTGGGTGATTATTAGAAAGTTCAATATGATATCCTGAGTGAAGGTACAGCAATTATACCAAAGCCAGTTTCTGCTCCGATATTGATTTCTGTACACTTGAAGCAGTTTTCAGTGCTTTTCACGATGTTTTGTTACAATATCGCTGTAATCTTCATAAAAAGTGCTGAGCACCTACAGACTGTGTGATATTGAAACACACTGCTCCTGTTGCTTCATCAGGAGGTTCTGCAGCATTTTGAAAACGATGTCTGTTGACACGGAAACATGTCAAACATACAGAAACAGAGAAAATGATGCAGTTAGCATTCCAGGTCACAAGTTGGTGCTGTTTGATTTTATAATGAAGCTCTATTGGATTGCTATTATGGCGACTGTCAACTCTAAAACTACCAAATCGAATAGTTTTCACTTGAAAATGTTGTTTTCCTGTTGTCTTTATTCCCTCAGATCCACCGACTGACACCCTCCTCATAATTCTCTCATTGTTAAAGCACCTTAATGTGGCCGGTTTGAGTGAACTCTTCCTTCTCTCTGCAGCCAAACCCTTCACCTCCAAGGTGAAGCAGATGCGCCTGCACAAAGAAGACTTCGAGATCCTGAAGGTGATTGGACGAGGAGCCTTCGGAGAGGTAATCACCATCTGATGTTTCACCAGACACTTTACATGCAGGACAAAAAAAAAAAACACGTACTAATTGGTGTTTAGTTGCAGTATATGTTTTATTTTTTTTTCCCTCAAACTCTGGAACGCCTTCCCCGAGGCAGAGGTTTTGCAGTGTGGCAGGAGCTGCCAGTTTAGAAAAGCGACTCTCTTCCAGCCTGACAGCACAATGCCCGACTTATAAAAGGCGTGAGTGCAGTAGCGGTGTTGGGGAAGTACTTTCTGCTGCATTCCAGCAGCAGTGCGTAGTATTGGTCCGCCACATGAGCAGGACTCTACATGCAGCTCGAACAAAACTCCCTCAAATCTTTCTTCACACTTCAGCCGTCAGGAGAAAACACGCTGAAAGCAGCAGAGAAATCCTCCCCATCTCTGCGTTTGCCCAGTTCTCTCCCCTGCCGCGTGTCTGAAGGGAAGCTGAAACACATTTGTCGCCGAGTTTCAGGTAATGATGTCAAAGCTGGGGAATGCTGGAGGGACAGGTGCTGCCGCCGTCAGCCAGCAGCGTTACGTAACGCCACCTTCATGCAGAAACCTCCGGACGTCGAGCAGCGAGCTGTTCCATCAGACACTTTTAATCTGATCGCATCAAACCACCGCTGCACATTCTTCATGTTGGAAACTGTCGTCCCGCATCTGCACAAACAAGTCGGCGAATTCCTTTGGAAATACTCGGATAGGTGGAGCACGACCGAGAGGAACCGAGAAAGCGAGAAATTGATGGACAAAGCCAGATTTGTCCACACCTGCAGCGCAAACACGAGATACTACTGTTGCACGGATACAAGCTTGGCGTATCAGAGCTTCCCCCAGTAAATAATCTGATTTAAAAATCAAATGTCTCACTTTATCATGCTCGAAAAGCGTTAAAGTAACTTCAGGAATTAATTGCCACTGCACTCAAATGGTGCCGTGCATCGTCACTCTGCGCTGAGTGGAGCCACTGCTCGGAGCGCTGGTATGTGCATGTGTGTCATGTGACTGCATGTGTGTGTTGCAGGCTTGTGTTTCAGCAATGTGGCGCCAACAATGCCTGTGAATGGCGCTCTTTCACCGAGCCAGGTGTTCCAGAATGAGCCGTGCATGGCAGAAAAATGGAATCCGCCCGGGGAGCCATTGTGATCGCCAGATGGTGGCGAATGTAGAAGCTTGTTGTAATTTCTGTGGAGTTAACGCCTTTAAGGAAAAAAAAAAGAATGTTTTGGGGTTGTCAAGGCAACGTGTCCAGATGCAGTGCGCCGGCACTCCTCATACCATTAAAAGACAAAGAAATTCTGTAAATTTGGACGTTTCGAAATGCTGTTCAGGGTTTGATTGATATTTCCAGTAGCTAAATGCTGTCAGTGTAATAAAATACTCGCCACACAGGAGTTAAGTTTTCAACATGTTGCCATTACAGCATATTAGCATAAACAGTGTCTTCCAGTTGTTGTCTTTGTGCATTTTTCCTCTGGTTTCAGTGACTCATGCACGCAGCCCTGCTACTGTGCTGCTCATGCATATGAAGCTACGCTGCAGCTGTGAATGAAAAGCAGCCTAAGCTTTTTATTTACACTCGGAAAGCACAAGAAGATCCTCGCTGTGAGCATTTCAAACAGCCTCCATTAAACCACTTCTTCTGAGGATCTGGTTTCAGGCCAACACCAACATTTTTAAGTGAAAACAGAAAGCCCAGTTTGTGTTTTGGGTGTGTGATGCTGTCTGTGCACGTGTTCTGGCGTTTCCAGACGGTCTCAGGTGGGCAGACGGACACAGGAAAGTAAAGAACAGCTACTTGAGAGTCGGAGAGCAGGATGTTTTGATTTTGTCCTGCCATTGTCAGCCGTGCCGGTGCGTGACGCCGTGCAGCTCGTCTGGTGAACGGAGCAGTGCGCGCCGCTCGGCCAACCGCGGCCAAACGGTGCCGAGCATGGCGCAGTTAGTGGTTCCCACTTCAGATAAACAATGCTAAGCTTACAGGGTTCTATTTCCAGCGGCTTCACTTTGCCAAATATTTCACCGTACCGTTTGAAGACGCTGGCCTGAACTGTTTGGATCGTATCGTATCGGAAGGGAAAGATCCCATATTAGAAACACACAGACTGAAGTGTTGATTATGAATGTATTCAGGTTTTCTTCTTCGACTATAAACCTTTCTTTCACAGAGCTGAATGAACAGAAGCCAGCTGAAGAAACTCTCTTTGTGCGTCTATGAACGAGGCGTTCAGGTCCTCAAAGCCTCAGTGATAATTGATTAGAGTAGGCTAACATGCACATAATGGCCAACACTGTGGGTTTGATTTTCACAGACAATTTTAGATTTGATCAACATCAGCTGCTGAACTACAGTAATCAAACACTTGAGCTCTTATTGACGTCCGTTCTTTTTATATTGCCGCAATGCTCGGAATTGTATTAACGCACCACATGATTACACACTCACTGATGACAGGATTCACTTTGTGAGTGAATGTATTTGAGTTTAAAGTGATAAAAACTTTATTGCAAATAAAGTTTTACTTCAGAAAGATAACAACCATCTCTTACGTAAGATCGGTTACTGATTTAGTGAATTTGGACGGTTGTCACTTCAGTGACTGGTTCAGTAGAATCTTCCTGCGGTAGCCGGCAGTCCCGACGGGGAGGGACTGAAGGAAGAGGCGACCCCTCTGCCCCCCTCACTCCTCCCCTCCTCCGCTGAGGGATCACTCGGGGAAATCCAAACACGACAGGAATGTTATCGTTGTATTGCATTAGCAGCATTCCCCTGCTTAATTTAATAGACTGCAGAGCCTCCGTCGCACGGGGTGACTGTGTTTGTTTCGCCACTCCTCTGCATGTTTGTCTTCACTCACATGTTACTCTGTATACTCGTGCGCAGGCCCAACAAACTCTGTTCTTTATCCCACTGACGGATGTTTCTGGGTATCGTTTCTTAGCTGAAGGGCTTTTAGCACACGGATCTTTGTGTGTGTGAGCGTATTGGAAGAAAAAGAGCGAACAACCTCAAGTGAGGACAGAGGTTCGCATGAACATGTGCTCTGGCTTGTCAGCTCGCAGCAGTGTGTATCTCCGTGTGTGTGTGTGTGTGTGTGTGTGTGTGTGTGTCACGGCAGCTCGCGCCGCTCCTTTTTTGGCCAAATATAAAGCTGGAGCAGAGGAAGTTTGTCAGGGTAGTGTTTAGCAGTTATCAGGGAAGGGAAAGCTGGCAGTGCTGCGGCTGAAGGGGAGAGTCCAGCGCTGGATGCTGGCTATTGGCGGTTTATTTCTCTTGTTCATGAAACATTTTGGTGAAAGATGAGTTTGACTAGTCTCATCCTTTTTCCTTCAGAACTGTTTTATCTTTGTCTGATTTGCTTTATCATAATTCTGACTAATGGGACACATCAGCCTGGTACTCATAGTGTGGTGTCCAGCTGTGTGTGTGTGGGAGATTTCGTGTGTGTGTGACTTCAGGTGGTGTGTGTATGTATGTGTGTGTGTTGACCTATTAGGTCAGTCCTCACACTGCCGGTTGGTGTTCATGGTCACGTCCTGTTTCTGCTTTTTCCTTCCCTCCTCATTCTCGGCTCTCCTGAGCAGTTAATCTGTTTTTACCGTCCGCCATCTTTTCTCTTCGGAGTTTTTCTTTCGGTTTCTGCTACCTTTTTTTCCGTTTTGTCACACCCCAACTTCTCCTGATTCATTCCCCCAACTCGACTCTGAAAAAGCTTTTTCTGTGACTAACATGAGCCCACTACACTTTTTTTTTTTTAAATATCTGCATAAAATATCCCTGCAATTACCCCACATGTGGTGTTTTTAAAGCTTTTACATGATTCAGTGATGATTCAGTGGCAGAAGGGAACATCTGACTGTGTTCATGTTCAATTCGTTCTGTTTTTGCAGAATATTTTAGATAAATCCTGAGATCTACTGGAATTGGAACTGATTGAATTGCGTGTTTGTTTAGAAGAAGCACTTCATAATGATACGGAAATGGAAAAGCACTCGAGTTGATTTGTTCTCTTTTTTTTTTTTCCCCCGCAGGTCGCTGTGGTAAAAGTGAAAAACACTGACAAAGTATTCGCAATGAAGATCCTCAACAAGTGGGAGATGCTGAAGCGAGCCGAGGTGAGGCGCTCCCCGTCCTTTAACGTGCGTGCAAACGCACACGGCGGGGGGACGAAGCGAGCGCAGGGGCCCGATGATTTATTCTGAACGAAGAGCTGATGTCAGGAGAAAGCGGCGCCCTTGTTTGGCCGCGTTCGGACCTGAGCCACACGAGCTGCCGACGCATGTTTTTCTCATCGACCTCTTCCTGACAGTCTGACATTCCTGTGCGTCCCCCGGGCCTTCAATCTTCATGCCTCATACGTCACAAGCCACAACTGGTCCCCGATGTGTGTGTGTGTGTAAAAACCCCCGGACATGGGAAACAATGTGCAGCAGCAGATGTACAGTGGAGCGCCGCTGTAAACACGAACCAGACGGCCCGTCCTCTCGGCCGCTCTTTGTACTCCCGCACGTCGCAGCGTTTTAGGGCTTCTGACCGAGCGCCGAGGGGTCAGAGTTCGTTAAAAGACACGACACATATTTCCATCTGCGCATTCAGCCGTGGAAGATCAGTTTGATTTTCTGTTCCAGTTTCACTGCGGTCTCTGCTCACTTTGATTGTTTCCTGTTAGACGGTGATGAAAACGGATCAACAGTCAATCCCAGCTCTGAGATACATTCATGATTTCTGTTATTTAACATGTTGAGAACAAAAACGAATAATGTTGGAAACACTTTAGTTGTTTAGTCGGCTGTTCATTATAGCATTGACTGCCGCGGTGTGTGCGCGCGTGCGCGCGGCTGTGTGTAATTATTGTACGCTGAGCTACTTTGTCCCGTTCCAAACCAAAGGAAAGCAGACGTGTTGATATACTTCAATAAAAGTGATCCTAAGTGGTGCAGTTAAACCCCGTATCACTGCTCTTCGGTCCCAGTTACACAACGTGTAATTGCGTTTTGAGTGTGTGTTGACGCCACAACAGTGTTCGGAGTCGATGAAAACGCAACTTTTTGGAAACATGTCGACTCTGTCTCAGTGGGAACGGGGTTAACACAACTTTACAAACGCTGCCACTGCTCATGTGCACCATAGCTGTAGGAAATAGTCTTTCTGTCTGCAGATGTATGGACGGTATCAACGAATCGCCATAAAATAAATTACTATTCTTCGTTTGCATCAGCCTGACTGAATTGCACAGACTTGATTGAATTTTACACTGGATCTGGAGCAGAAGCACTGTGTCAAGCAGCATTAACCGTAGCATTAGCTCCCTTTGTGATAACGGTTGTATTTCTACTGCATGTGTTTTACTTGCGGCTCGGAGAACCCCGCAGCAACCGCTGCAGGGTCGCGAGTGATACGACAGAGTTCGACTTTCTCTGTATATGGCGGCCAACGCGAACGGGATTGGACGAAAAATGACAGGCTCGTAATACCACGGACGACCTGTTCAATGTTGACTCTTCATTCTTATGTCAGAAAAGAGCAGGATGTTCGCTTTTCCTGCCATCTGAAAATTGCCAGCAGTATAGATTTATTTGTGTATTTAAATGCATTTAATTTGTAGAAAAGTTTGTCACATTCCTACAAAACCCTTGTGAGGACTCGCTAAGCTTGTAGTTTTGTGTGATTGTGAAAGTTCGCTGTTTGACGAAGCCTGTGTTTGCTGCCTGTTCTCCAGACGGCGTGTTTCCGGGAGGAACGGGACGTGCTGGTGAACGGAGACTGCCAGTGGATCACCACCCTGCACTACGCCTTCCAGGACGACAACAACCTGGTGAGATGGGCTCCTCCCTCTCTGTTGGCTCATCAAGTGTCTGCAATAACAAACCCAGTCTGCTGACAGCTTCACCCTCCTCTTCATATCTCCAGCACAGCACCCGTTTGCTGTGACCGCCCCACACACACACACACACACACACACACACACACACACACACACACACACACACACTGACCGGCACATTCACCACTGCACCGCAAAGCACATCATGATGTAGAATTGCAGGAAGTTGAGCAAAACAGCCCAGCGTGACGCCCAAGACCAGAAGAATGAGTCGGGAGCAAACCGATCGGCCCTGAGTCAGACTCTTACTTCGCTGCGATTGGCCGCTGAAGGCGGCCGCGCCGCCTTTGAGCCCAGCGCGTCCTCGCTCCGTTTCTGTGGATGACCCTGAGTTCAGATGCCAGAACTGCTTGCCATTCCATTTCCCACGTTCTCACAACAAATGCTTTCCCCTGGACACTCCCCGACCATTTAAAAATACGGCGCACATCGCCCGCCCGCCCGCCCAGACAGTTATTTTTAGGAGAGTTGGAACAAATTAGGTGCTGGCATGATGATCCTGTGAGAGGAGGGCGAGCGGAATGAGGCCGAGTGTGTGTGTGTGTGTGTGTGTGTGTGTGTGTTTCTCATTTTCCTGTTTGAGTTGTGAATATTTCCAAAATAAATGAGCTCAGCAGTGGATCGTATTCGACCTGCGTCCTCAGGCTTCGGTTCACATGTGACCTGTAAAGTAATATCTTCAAAAACACTTCAGCCATGTTCTCTTGTTGTTCATTGTTTAAATTCTTTGTATTTATGTGCTTAATTAATGCAAGGTCCAGATGATCACACTGAAGTGAATCAGAAGTTTAAAAGGTGATTCAGAAACGGTCCAAAACCAGGATGGCGTCCTCTCATGTCCACGTTGTGGTCCCTGGCTCTCTGAAGAGTGTTTCTCTTCATGTGACGTTTGTCTTCTCCTGCCTCTCCAGTACCTGGTCATGGACTACTACGTGGGTGGCGACCTGCTCACTCTGCTCAGCAAGTTCGAGGACCGGCTGCCGGAGGAGATGGCCAAGTTCTACCTGGCTGAGATGGTGCTGGCCATCGACTCGGTCCACCAGCTCCACTACGTCCACCGGTGAGCCGCCGTCGATCAGAGCAGCAGGTCCTGACGGACGGCCGCCGTTTAGAGCTGCGACATGCTGCTGATTCTAGAACACATTAGTTTGAGTTGGGAAGTGATTGTGGGACACTTGAACACACACATAGCTGTGTGTGTTTGCAGTGCTTTGGAAATCCAGAAGGATTTTTAAGTCCTTGTTGTAATTATCGTATAATTACTTCTGAGTATGCATGCTTCTGTAATCAATACGATCATAATAACTGCAGCGAATGTCTTGTGAAGCATCTACATAATGAAATGTCAAGGAAAAGCTGGCTGGAGAAGAAGAGTGTGTGAGAGAGTGAGCTGGTCGGTGTGTTTGGGTGTGTCTGTAGCTGGTCTGATCTCTAATGCGCCGCTGCAGCCACACACTCAGGGAAACACACATGTATATATAAATGTATAAGTAAGGAAAGGCAGTGGAGGAGACGCGAGTGGGCAGCCACTAATTGCATGTTGTTATCTCGGGGGGGGGGGGGGGGCTGCCGGTGGGGGCTGCTGACGGAGGAGTGCACGGAATGGAAAAGGGACGGGGAGGAGGGGACGGCGCTGTTCCTCTGTAGGTCCCCTCACAGTAATGACGGGGTGCGGGTGGTGTGTGTGTGTGTGTGTGTGTGTGTGTGTGTGTGAGGGGGTGTGTTGGTTTGAGCACCAACCCCCCCCAACTGGTCCTCTGCTGGCTCCGGAGGGAGATCTGCACGCCGCGCTTTGTGGAGGCCGGCCAGCCGGTCCCCCGGGGAGGGCGTGTCCTGCTGGCTCGTCCTGTCTGATGACTGTGTGTGTGTGTGTGTGTGTGTGTGTGTGTGTGTGTGTGTGTGTGTGTGTGTGTGTGTGTGTGTGTGTGTGTGTGTGTGTGTGTGTGTGTGTGTGTGTTGTCATAATATATTTGTGTTTGGTTTGGTTCCAATTCTTCCAGGTTAGTTGAAGCGCCGTTGCATTAAGCTGACAATGTGAAGACTTCAGTGTGTGTGAAGCGAGCAGGAAGTCCTCGTCAGTCAGTCTTTAATGAGTCGCTGAAGTCGGACCTGTGTTGGTCTGGACGGGGCGGCCCGTTTCCTCCAGACACACACCTCAAACATCTAATGGCACCAATCCTGAAGGGACCCTATTAGCTCACACTCCGGCCCATTTTTGTTCAGTTTTTCTCCCCTGAAATCAATATTTTTCTCACAACATGATAAAAACAAACACACAGCAAAAGCTGAATCCGTGTTTACAGAATTTTGTTCACCAGTTTGAACACTTAGAAGCAGTTTTCAGTGTGAAGTGATACGGGTCATATTTGCAGCTTTAAACAGAAAAAGAAGTGGTAAATGGGGTTGGTTTAAAGCCTGCTCATGGTTGAAGCCATCGTTTTACCACAACATGAACAAGTTATTAGGAAGGCATGGATGAATATAACGCTTTGTCTGGCCTAAAAGAATCGGAGTTTTAAAAAGATGCCATCCTATATAGAAACATTTGGCAAAATAGGAAAAAAAAAAAAAAGAGTTAAAGGAGAGAGCTTTGACCTTCTTTTATTTCTGGTGAGCCTGACACAGTGGCCCCCCAGGAAAATGAGTATTTGAGCTCCTGTTGACACTGATGAAGCTGAAAAGAGGAAGATGAAAGAAATAAAGAGCAGAGAGCCTTGAGGTCAACCTTCTGCTCCCTTCAGCTGAGCCCCATGAGAGGCAGTGTGTGCAAGTCAGATGCAAAGTGTGTGTGTGTGTGTGTGTTTGTGTGGGTGTGTGTCTTCATTTATTCAGTGGTCAGTGATCTGCGTGGCCCCCCGCTGGGCCCGGAGAACCGTCTCAATAGGACAGCTCAGCATGGCTTTGTGCTGCCCGGCTCCACATCTGTCCGTCCCCAGAGTGAGAGTGTGTGTGAGTGTGTGAGTGGTGTGTGTCATTGTGAGATTGATGAAAGGAAAAAGGAGGCGGAGCCTGCACAGGAACAGCTGTGTGTATGAGTGTGTGTGTGTGTGTGTGTGTGTGTGTGTGTAGCCTTGGAAAAATGTGCCAAATGGTCAAGACAGTGGAAACACAGATGTCAACATACTTGTACACATGAATTGTGTCTGTTAACATCTGGTATGAGCAAATTGGCGCTGTCGTGCCAAATGTGACTGTGGCGCTGCAGCGTGTGTGAGTGTGTGTGTGTGTATGTGTGTTTTCCCTTATTGATTAGGCCCTTTGTGTAGTTTTATTATTGATCGGAGCCATGTGTTTCTTCACAGCCCGGAGATCTAAGAGAGAAAAGGGACACACACCCCCCACACACACACACCCCTGCCTTCTCAGATGGCACCAGTGTTTTCAGGTTACTTGGAAGTGGCCACAGTGGAAATCCCTCCGTCGTGCGCTTCCTGTGCGTGCGTCAGTATGAAGCGGTGCCAGGAGTCACACGGCAGCGGCGGCTCTGAACCGTGAGTCCACAGCGCCCTGCCGCTGCCATGTGGACATGCCTTGTCTTTGCGATTTCCAGCGTCGCTGCGGGCCGCATTGTGTGCGCGAGTGGGCGTCCAGATGGCCTCCACAGATGGATGCTGCGGTCTTAGTGGAGATTACCTTCCTCTATTCTTGTCTCCGCGCTGCTCCTTAAGACTGCAGGGAGCCCCGTGACACAGTGGCCCAATTAGCAGCGCTAGCTAGCCTAGCCTAGCCTAGCCTAGCGTCACACTCGTGTGGCGGTCCAGAGTCTCCGGGGTCTGTAGATGAGTCGGAGGGTTCATGTGACTTAGCCCTTGCCTCCTTTGCTTCTGTGTGTGTGTGTTAGTGTGTGTGTGTGTTGACTCGGAGGGCCTTTATGTGGCTGCCTTGACCATCAGGAGGCTGATCAGAACTCTGAGAGAGACATATGTTGAGCAGACTGATGGAATAATGAGTTTTTAGGGACGTTTTGTAAAGGGGAGTGGGCAGACGACTAAGTGGTTTATAAGTAGCAGAACACCCCACCCCCCCCACCCCCCCGCCCTCCCCTGACCGCCACCGTGCCGTTAGTCCAACACTCACGCCGAGTGAGCCAAGGGTCAGCTCGTGCTGTCTGCTCTTTGGCAGACCACAAGTCTCTACAGCAGATTAAGGCCTTCCAGCAATAGATGCACCTGTGTGTGTGTGTCTGTGTGTGTGTGTGTTACACACACACCCAAACACTCAGATTTACAGCTCTGTCTTCATGACGTCCTCTCTCCTTCTTGTATTCTCTCTCCCATTTCCCCAAAGCCCAGCAGCCACACCTCGGTCTCACCCTGACCTCTGTCTGATTATCCTCCTCTGAATTAAACCCGCTCCCTGAGATCACGTCCGAGTGGGATCTGGTTCGAGGTGTTTGACCCCGCAGAGAGAGCAGCAGTCGGGCACAGACGGTGCTGCCAAGCTCGTGTGTCTGAAACACACACACACACACACACACACACACGCGCGCTGTCTAGCAGGTGTCATTCATGATTTGTGAGGTCTGCTCCTCCCGTCAAGGTGATCCAGATCTGTACAAAGGTCGTGTTCTTGTCACTGTGACTGATCACTGAGAACTTTCTAGTCTTTTCCAGCAGCTGAAACCACTTTCCTGTGGTTAAAGCCTAGTTAATCTTTTTTTTTTTTTCTTTTTTAAAGTAAGATTTGTTGGCGTTGTGGGAGGATATTGATCACTAGGTTTTTGTGTCTCACCATCTTTGGCTTGAATATTTAGAACCGTTCTGAAATATTACGTGATCAATTCTGGATCTTTGTTCCAAAATGTGATTTAAGAGTAAATGTGTTTCTTTTCACTCCACTTACTCATGTATTCATACTAACTCCTGTTTTTTTGGGGACGAAATGATGAAGTTTTCATGTTGGGCCACTAGTGCGTGCTGTTGATCGTTTCAGTAAAGTTACGTTTTCCCCCCGTTTCCATGGAGATACACTTTGTGCGTTGTTAAAAAGCTGTGTGTAAGTAATGCTGTCATGTAAACAGGCAACCAAAACATGACAAAAGTTTAGCAATTTTCATTTGAAAACGTTGACGTGAAAACAGGACCAACACATTTTCAGATTTGAAATAAAGTAAAGAATGTGATGTTGCCTGCTCATAAACTTCAGTTTCGACAGCTCAGTGTTAAAAGATCAAAATAAAATACCTTCAAACAGGACAGCCTCTATTCTGAAGGCTGTTTCTGTTTCCATATCTGGAACATTTTCTGATTAAATTGTTGAAATAATTCACCACAAGACCAAACATCGTTCCTCGTGAGAACCGTTTGTCTGAATCTCACATCAGAATCATTGAAGAACTCAGCAGAAGAGATGGAATTTAAAACAACAACACATATTTCCAGGTTTTGGGGCGTTTTGTACATTGTATATATAAGGGTATATTGAGGAAAAAGTTACTAGAATCAGCTGAAGCTTTAGTTGCTCATCCCACATTACTTGAGCAAAAACTGTCTTGAAGTGGAAAAGTTTCAAATTGAAACTGAACTTCCCATGCTGTTTATTTTATGAGAAATCAGCCAGTTCATATCTAACTTTGTTGAGCAGTTTTAGATAAATATGCTAAATTCCAGACTTGGGTTTTATCTGATGGATATTAAATCTAAATATACAAGTTTTATGGCTTGTCTGATAGCACGAGTTGAGTGTTTTTTTTTTGTTTTTGTTTTTTTTCTTTGTCGCCTCCGCTCGCCAACTTCCTGTTGTTCCTGTGGTTTCGTGACGGCGAGCGCTGCTGCTGTACTCCAGGAGACGGGACTCTTTACACCAGTGGAGGATGACAGGGGCTTTGAAGAGACCTTTAGCAGCAGACAGATTCATCAGACGACGTCCACTAAACTCACTTCTGTCTCTTCGCTGTGAAAGGAAAACCTTTGGCGTGGGCAGCAGACCCACGTCTTCATCCAGTAATGAAAAGGAGTTCGGTACAAATGTGAAGCGGAATGTGGGAGTATGACGAGACGAGCCGGTCATTTCCCAGAGTTATCAGTTAAAAAGCACCGCTGGTTTGTAATTGATGGTGTTTCGTTAAGAACAAGCGCCTGCTTGTGGTTTTGTTTGAAACCAAGTGTAAAAATGAGCCCAGTGTTGTGCTTGATTAATGCCGGATTCATCGGGGGGAAAACGGCAAACAGAAGCTTTCCTTGTTGTTGGTCTGTAATAATGCCTCCAGCAGCCTTCGGGCTCCTGCAGACGCTCCCGCTTCAGCCGTTTGCCGCGCGCTGTTTGAGTGTTTTACTTTAAAGTGTGTTGCCTGTCAGCGCTCAAGAATAACGACATTATCCTGGACGCCATCGACGTAAGCGGCCGCTGTCTTCAGGGAGATAATAAATAAAGATGAGCGAGAATCAAGCCGGTGTTGCCGTAGCGTTTCTGCGCAGAGGGGAGGGTTCTGTGGGCCGAAAGATGGAAAGAAGATGAAAGGTCAGCTGTTGGTGTAAAACATAGCGGAGAGGTTTAACGGCCGCTCCTGTGAAGACGAAGCGCAGCCTCCGCCGCCGCCGCCGACTGTCACGTCTCCTTATATGGTCAGGAGACGTTAATGCTGGTGACAAATTACAAACGGACCAATCGCAACAAAGCAGGCCTCAGTGAGGAGGATCCCTGAAGAGGATGAGCTGAAAGCCGGCACGCAAATTCAACTTCAGTACAGATGTGTTTTTTTTTTTCTTGTGACTGCAGAATTGTCATGAAATGTCACAACTTTCTCACGCAGTCATGTAAGATTTGCTTTTCAGTTTTCACACTTATGAGCATCCTGTCAGAATTGGAAGCAGTATTAGTAAGAAAAAGTCAGGAAGGAGTGTGTGTGTGTGTGTTCTTTTTTTTAATTTAAAGCAGAGGCAGTCTTCCACCATTGCACAGAAATACCAGCAGCTTGGGTCAGTAACCTGTTGTGCCCAAAGTGTGTGTGTGTGTGTGTGTGCGTGGGGGGGTTTTCACACTCCTCTGAGGAGTGTATTGTGCGCCCTCTGCTCTGTGTATGGAGGCGTGTCGCGGTTCGGCGTGGCGATAAGAGGGCCTCAGACGCGGGGTCCGGCGGGGCCGGCCCTCGGGGGAAATCACTGCCATGGTCAGACAAGGACAGTCTATATTTAGCCCCCATGGTGCCGCACAGTGACATCTCTGTTTCCAGCCGGCCCGGCCCGCCGGCCGCCGCCACCGCCGCCGCTGCTGCTGCTGTGTGATTCCTCTGAAAGCTATCAGGAGTCTGTAAACCGCTCCTCGACACTAACCAGCTGTCAGACTCACCTGATCCCCCACCTGACTGACTCCTGGCACTTCAGGGAGCATTATGACTTCAGTTTCAGTTCAGCGGCCATGTTTGTGAAGGAAAGCAGCTCTTGAACTGTGATCATTATCGATCTGATTAAGATGAAGCTGCCAATTGGCCTCTGATGCTACAGTTAGCATATGGTTGTGGATGAAAGACGGTGTCAGCAACCAGCCCTCTGACCTGTCTGCCAGTTCAGAGCTCTGACACGACGATGAATGGGTGGAGAACCATAACACTGACTTAAATAACAAATTCATATCTGAATGGTCTTTATCAGCAGGTTCAGACAGTTATATTTCCTCAGGTTATGTAATTTAATTAGATAATTGTGGAGGAGGCGCAGTGAAACATGAGCCCGGGCTTGTGTCCTGTAGGTATTGTTTGGTTTGGAAGATCGTCCTGTTTTTCTTCCAGGTCTTTTTTTGGGGAATCTCTCGCTCAGTTCCCGTCTCCTCTTCCCTTTCAGGGACATTAAACCCGACAACATTCTGCTGGATATGAACGGCCACATCCGCCTGGCCGACTTCGGCTCCTGCCTCAAGCTGATGGAGGACGGGACGGTAGGTTTTCACCGCACCGCTGCTCGGCGCCTCCGCCGCTCCAAAGCAAACATACCAGAGCGGCGCTGACCCCCGTGTCAACCCCCCGGGGTCTCCCAGGAGGGGCGCGCGGTTTGGCTGCAGCGCTGTGGCTGCACCGCCAGACAGATCTTTTAACAAAAGCAAAAATATATATATTTATATATGTATCCCTGGTATCACATGAAATAGGAAAGATAAACACTATTTAGTTGTTTACTGTCTCTGTTTATTATGCGTGTTTTCATCTCTTAAGCCTTTAAGTATCCATGAATCCAAACCAAGCTTCCACACTTCCTTGTTTTCCTCTCATCTGTCGTTTCCCGGTGACGACCGGTTGATTTCGTTGTGTCGTCTCGGACAGGTCCAGTCATCGGTGGCGGTGGGAACTCCGGACTACATCTCCCCGGAGATCCTCCAGGCCATGGAGGACGGGAAGGGCAAGTACGGGCCCGAGTGCGACTGGTGGTCCTTGGGCGTCTGCATGTACGAGATGCTGTACGGAGAGACGCCCTTCTATGCAGAGTCCCTGGTGGAAACCTACGGGAAGATCATGAACCACAAGGTGAGCCGCGTTCGTTCACAGCGCTCTGATGTCCCAAATCGGTCTGGGAAACAAATGGAGTAAATATCGGCTTTTGTTAAACGCAGGAGCGCTTCCAGTTCCCACAGCAGATAACCGACGTGTCGGAGGACGCCAAGGATCTGATTCGCCGACTGATCTGCAGCCGGGAGCACAGGCTGGGGCAGAACGGCATCGAGGACTTCAAGCATCACCCCTTCTTCACAGGTACGGCGCTGTCACTGCTATTTCCTGACTGAACGCACTTCGCACCGTCGTGTCTTATTTAAAACCGTTCAGCCCACGCCGCTATTGTGTAATCCATGTTTTTACTTGGTTACCAGAAAGAGGAATCCAAGTCAGAGGCTGCGTTTCATCTTTCATGCTTTTGTTTTGTGTTTTTTATTGATTTCAGCTGAACTCAGTTCATCCTGCAGAGTCAATGTGAATCATATCGTTTCAGGCATCGACTGGGACAACATTCGAACATGTGAAGCCCCCTACATCCCAGAGGTCAGCAGCCCCACGGACACCTCCAACTTCGACGTGGACGACGACTGCCTGAAGAACTCTGTAAGAGGAGAATGGTTTATTTATCTTCTTATTAAAGCTCAGTGTCCAAGAAGGAGAGATGTCCTTCAGTACGCTTCATCTAAACAGTGGAACATGTAGGGAAGCTAAGAAAGGATCACTTGGCATCCTTCTCCTGTCGCTTTTCTTCGTGGCTCTAAATGGATTTCAAACGGTGCGTCTGCAGGTGAGCCCATATTTACACCAGACGCAGCCGCTCGGCCCTCGGAGCGATTCACAGCTTTCAGAAGCAGTTCGGTGACTCACTGCCAACAATACATAAGCCAGTGTGTTTTTAATGGAAACTCGGTCGAGTTACGCAGAATGAGACGGAGTCAGACAGGAAGTGGTCGTCACTGCCGAAAATAAAACGTCCTCTGGAGCGGCATGCAGATGAAGCTGAGTCTGAGCCCATTCAGAGCTGAATACGTAATCCCTCAGCTTTCCAAATCAGTGAATTATTTAGTTCAGTCAACAAAATCAAGCAGCTTGGCGTGCAGACTGTTTCTATCTGTGAGGAACTTCTGCCGCCGAGTGCCGTTTTGTTTCCATTTTTAAAGGAAATGTCATTTTGTATTTTTATCCAACCTGAAAAATCTAATCCATGTTTTCTTTCATCGTTTCCAGGAAACCATGCCTCCTCCCTCTCACACTGCCTTCTCTGGGCATCACCTGCCCTTTGTGGGTTTCACCTACACAAGTAAATGGTGAGTGTGGCCGAGCAGTGCAGATGTAATGACATGTCTTCACTGGCCTCGTATCTTATGAAACCGGCGTCTCTGTGACCGCTCACTCGTCTTTATAAAAGGGTATCCCCCTCTGTTCCTCCATCTAAAGAAGCGTAGCCTCCCTCCCTAATAAGGTGATCTTCACCACTGGCGCTGAAGTGCTCCTCGTGAGAAAGCACCAAGCCCACCGGTTCCCTCCTTATCTCCTCAGGGCTCGGCGATAATGGCCGTTTCCTCTCCGTCTTTCCCTCCGCGCTGCCTCCCTCCCTCTCTTCTTCCATGACTCAACATCTTCTCATCTTTCTCATCTGTCGTCTCCTTCCTGTGTTCCCTCCCTGCTGTTTCCTCCTGATGCCTTTCTCTAACTCTTTAACCCCGTAATGCCCCGTTTTCACTACGTTTAAACCCCTTTTCCTGGAGATGACTGGGCTGGTATTAGTGATTTTTGATGGATTGCATCTCTTCTGACAATAAATGTGACCAGGACATCTCTACCGTTTGTGTTCCATCTTCATGCCTCCACAAGCTCACCTTTTTCCCCTCTCCCCTTCTCCTGGCAGCACCCTGTCAGACCGGGGCTGCCTGCGGCAGCTGGGGGGCCAGCAGGGCCCGACGGGCCAGGACCAGCTGGACGTGGACGTGCAGCGCGGCCTGGAGGACAGCCTGGCCACCGAGGCCTACGAGAGGAGGATCCGCCGCCTGGAGCAGGAGAAAGTGGAGCTGAGCCGCAAGCTGCAAGGTGAGGGCGGCCGCTGCCGGCCTGAACCTGAATCCACCGGACGGGTTTCTGACAGCTGGGAGGAAGGATGTAGAAAAACACTCGCTGTGAGGCAGCGATAAGCTAAACTGCAGGAGAGAGAACACAAAACGTGCACTGACGCTAATGCATGAACATTTAACCATCTGTAAGTTGGAGCACGGCTGAAGAGTTGGTGACGTGTTGCAGAGTCGACGAAGACGGTGCAGGCGCTCCAGCACCCGCCGGGCGAGGGCGCCCCCGCCGCCAACAAGGAGGTGGAGATCAGGAGCCTGAAGAGCGAGATCGACATCCTGAAGAAGCAGATCGCCGGTCCGGACTGCCGTTTGTTATGGACAGTGTAAAAACTAAGCTTGATCAGCTGGTTTCAGCGCGTTGACTCACGCTCTGTGTGTTTTAGACTCGGGGCAGCTGGAGAAGCAGCTGGAGGACGTCTCGTCGGCCCGCAGGGACCTGGAGGACTCGTCGAAACACATCAAAACCCTGGAGAAGCAGATGAAGGACGTCATACAGGAGAGGGACAGCCTGCAGAAGGTAGCGCCACTCCGCTCATTCACGTCGTCTAGTTTAAGAAGAGAGTTTCAGGTTTTGAGCAGACGGCGTCGGCTTTTGTTCAGGACCTGGTGGATTCCAGCGAGAGGTTGAAATCTCAGTCGAAGGAGCTGAAGGAGGCTCACAGCCAGAGGAAGCTGGCCATGCAGGAGTTTTCCGAGCTGAACGAGAGACTCACAGACCTCCGGTAGAGACCTCCACCCCCCCCCTCCTCCTCCGCCACCTCCCCCCCTCCTCTCCGGTCGCAGCGTCTCCAACCTGCTCTCGCTCCTCCTCGCAGGTCGGCGAAGCAGCGGCTCACCCGCCAGCTGCGCGACAAGGAGGAGGAGATGGAGAGCCAGAGCCAGAAGGTGGAGGCTCTCCGCCTTGAGGTGCGAAAGGCAGAGAGGGCCAAGAAGGAGGTAGAGTAGACTCCCCGTGGTTGTAGCTCACCCTCGTCCCGGTTGATGCTCTACGTTCCTCAGTTTGTCTGTCGTGTTCCACCTTTCATGTGTACTGGTGCTTTGTAGTAGATATCCGGCGCACGAGGGTGAAGGCGGGGAAATGACGGAGAGTGTTTGTGTGTGATCAGCTGGAGGTGCAGGTGGAGGAGCAGACCGCGGAGACCCTGAAGGAGAAGAAGCTGAGAGAGCGCAACGAGCAGTACAGCCGCCAGCTGGAGGAGGAGCTGGAGGGCCTGAAGGTACCGAGGCGTCCTCCGCGGTTTGAATATGGAGGCTCTCTGCCGGGGAAACCGACCCCTCACCTCTCGCCTCCGTCCGCTCCCAGGTGAAGCAGGCCGGCTCGTCCGCCGCCCCGCCCTCGGCGGACCAGAGCCAGGAGGTGGGGCGCCTGCGGGGCGAGATGGAGAAGAAGACGCTGGGCTTCGAGGAGGAGCTGTCGCGCCGGGAGGCGCAGCACAGCAGCGAGCTGAAGGCGCTGCGCAAAGAGCTGCGGGACGCCGAGAGCCAGCACCTCACCCTGCAGAAGGAGATCCTGATGCTCAAAGACAAGCTGGACAAGACCCGCCGAGAGAGGTACCGCCTCCGCCCCGCCCCCTCCCCGTCCCGTCACTCACACAGCAGAACAAACCTCCGGACACGGCTTGACTTCTGTCCCTCCGCTGTCTCTTTCAGTGACGAGTCTCTCAGGTAAACTCGTTCAGTTCGTCCGGTGTAAGCTTAGCTGTGACGTGAATGTAGCAAACCCACATTTAAAGGGGACCTATTTTATTCATTCTCAGCAGTACAAAAAGAAACTCTTACCGATTCTTTCTAGTGTCCAGCTCTTTGAAATCCCGTTTTCATTCCTGTTCGATCAGCTTCCTGTCGTCACGCAGCACTTGTGTGCTCGTAATTTAGCACCGGCCTCATTGCTTGTTTGGTGCCGTGCTGCGACGCCACATCCAAAGCAGAATAGGTCCTCTTTAAGAGCCGTGATCGTCCCTCACCCAGTCAGTTAGCGTCTGATCCGGGGAGCAAAGAAGTGTTTTTATCCAGTTTCAGTTCTCAGGCGCCAAATATCAATAAATCCGACACATGGAGATGTGTTTGACAGTCAGGATGATTCTTCTGCTCTCCAGAGGTGCAAACTGGAATAAGTGTGTCAGCAAAAAGGCCGCCTGAGATGTTCAGTGAGAGACTTTCCTCTGTTTCGACCTCCTTTCTGTATCGAGGGCAGCGGATCCCGCTTGGCCAACGGCTGCTTTAATCAGATTTTAATACAAACTGGTTTCTGTGGTGAGAGCTTTACAGCCTTGTTGTTGTTGTGCTCCGTAGTTTAACTTTCCCGCCCGCCGTCACCGGTTATTATCCTCCCGGCTTCCTGATTCTCTGGTAAACACTCGGCTGTGTCAGAAACAGGCCTTTGATTTCAGGTGGAAGAGGAATCGGCAGATCCTGCTCGCGATTAAAGTTACCTTTAGAAACCCTCTTTCATTAAAAGTAGTGACTCCCTGAGGAGTGTGAGCTGTGGTTGTGAAACCCGGTGTGTGTGTGTGTGTTGTGGCCTGTTGTAGGATCCCTCATGTCATAATGAGAGAAAAACCCTCAGAACCAAGCGGCGTTAGCGTTAGCTTAATGTGACCAGCAGGACCTCAGAGTGGATTAGCAGCCGCGAACGGCGGCGAGGGAATAGATGTGAGTTTACGCAGCGTCGCGAGTTTAACGGTCTGTGTGTGTGTGTGTGTGTGTGTGTGTGTTTGTGTGTGTGTCTGTGTGTGTGTTTTCCTCTCAGCCAAAGCGAGCGGGAGGAGTTTGAGACGGAGTACAAACAGAAGTACGAGCGGGAGAGAATCCTCCTCACCGAAGAGAACAAGAAGCTGTCCAGCGAGCTGGATAAGGTACGCTGCCATGTGTGTGCGTGCGCACTGGTACTGAAACTTCATATTTCTCACACACACACACACACAGAGAGAAGAACACACTTCTTTAACCCCAGATAACCTCCACCTCTGACCCTTCCCTCGCATTCCTCCCTCCGCCTCCTCGCTCGCCGCCATGCCAAAGAAATCAGTGTTCGATACCCCGCGGCCTCCTGCACAGGCAGGAATGGCTCCGGATCGCGCCGTGTTGATGTTGGAAGCTCCTCTTGGAAGTTCAGAAAAGCCACCTATTCAAACAAGGTCGACAAAGACGAACGGAATCGAATGAGTGTCGGTTTTATTCCCATTCAGTCTTATCTCCCATCACGCAACGATCTGTTATTTCACTCTGAAATCCTGCGTCTGTCGGAGCTCCGAGTGGACCAGGTCAGACCGTGCGAGTCGTATGCAGACTGTGTGAAAATCCTGCTGTTGAACCGGTCTTATCTCTCAGAGGAAGCGCCTCGTTTCTGAACTGTTCGCTCAGTGGCAAAATCAAACCGAATGAGGCGATCGCACAGGTTCTGCTCAAGTGTGAAGGAACTTTGAAACCATGTGAAGAATTCAACCAGCCTGCCGCTTTCGGAAAGTTGTGAACATCCCAACGGTTTTGAGAAGCAGCTCTGCGTCCAATTCCGAGTCCTCCGACCGCAGCGACCCATCATGCACCGGGCCGTTGTGCTTCGCAGAACTCACATCACTGTTGGGTTTGTTTACAAACTTTCCATTTGATGCTGAAAATGCCAAACCCGACCAGTGTAAATGTTTTTCTTTCTTTCTTTTCTCCTCGGTCAGAACCAGAAACCACAAGTGTGACTTATTGAGCAAAGCACTTGTCATTCAGCCAGTGCAGCAGAGCTCATTCCCACTGTGTTTTCCGTGTCGCTCCGTGACCCCGGCCGTCCTCCACACACTCAGAAACTCTTGTGAAACACCGAAATCAACACCGACGTCGTGACGAAGACGATAGTCTGCGTTGTTTCACTGATCCCGTCTTCACACACCTCTCATATTAGAGGATTTAGTGCAGTCAAACACCTTTAGCAGCACCGTGTCGGTGTGTGTGCGTGTGTGTGTGTGTGTGTGTGAGATCATCTGGGAGCTATATCGTAAAAATGCGCTGAGTAATTTTGCACGTGTGAACGTTAAAGCGGCGGCGATGTCGGAGGCCGAGCGGCCGGACCTGCTAGGCTCATTACGCCGCAGCGTATATATCAGTCCATTTACAAGGCATCAGACCTCCAGCGACAACTTTATGATTCCGCCCGTCGCGTTTAACGCGAGTGTGTTTCTGTCTTCTTCTTCTCCTCCTCCTCCTCCTCCGCCTCAGCTGACCGCCATGTTTGAGAAGGTGAGCGGCTCCAACCGGCAGCTGGAGGAGGAGATGAGGGAGCTGGCCGACAAGAAGGAGAGCGTGGCCCACTGGGAGGCCCAGATCACAGAGATCATCCAGTGGTAAGGCACACACACACACACACACACACACACACACACACACACACAGTCTGGTGAGGTGTGGGGTTCCTGCTCTCTCTCGCTGCAGCATTGCTCACATGCTTGCGAGGCTGGAGGAGCTTCTTGACCCTCCCTCCTCTCAGATCGCTTCCCTCCCGCAGCAGCTGACGCCTTGCCAGCTGCTCGGCCTCCCTCTGTTGGACGAGGCCGCAGTCTCCACATAGTGCACATACCACACACACACACACATTCCAAACATGCACGCAGCGCTGTTCAGTGTGGCTCTCAGAGGAACTGAGTGAGCAGGCTCGCCCCCTGGTGGCAGATCAGGGAATGGCGTCAGCTTTCTGATGCATCTGTGTGATTGGTTCCTTTGTGTGTCCTCCAAGAGTGTGTTTTGCAGATATCTGTGTGTGTGTTTTTGCAGGGTGAGCGATGAAAAGGACGCTCGGGGATACCTGCAGGCTCTGGCCACCAAGATGACGGAGGAGCTGGAGGGACTGAGGAACACCGGCCTGGGAGCGAGAGCCACGGTACACACACACACACACACACACACACACAAATAAATGAGAATAAAATGAGCTTCCTGTCTGACGGCGTGGCCCCCCCCCACCCTTGCTTCAGGACATGCCGTGGAAGATGAGGCGCTTCGCCAAGCTGGACATGTCGGCGCGGCTGGAGCTGCAGTCGGCGCTGGACGCAGAGATCCGGGCCAAGCAGGGCATCCAGGACGAGCTCAACAAGGTCAAGGCCAACAGCATCTCCACCGAGTGGTGAGGACGCCGCCACAGAGCGCCGGGGGGTCCGCCGGGGGGTCCGCCGGGGCGCCGCCTCAGCCTGACCCTCTCCCTGTGACCCCCGACCCCCCCCCCAGCAAACTGCAGGAGGTGGAGAGTAAAAACCAGGAGCTGTTGTTGGAGATCGAGCGGCTGAAGAAGGAGACGGAGGAGCTGCGGCTAAGAAGAGGTGAGGAGCGCGCCACGCTCAGGGATTACCGCAGTGAGAGAGGGTTATGTAATCCAGAGCGGCCCCCCAATCTGAGGAGGTCTGGACCTCAGCAGAAACACACACCGCGTGCGCGTGTGTGTGTGTGTGAGAGAGTCACCGGGGTCGTTTGAATGAGCCCGCTCGGTCCTGTGACTCCTTTGATGTTTTTCCCGTATTGATCCTGGGTTTGTGTTATTTGTCCCGTGTCTGCAGGCGTCAGGCACCAGGATTCCCAGAATTCCTTCCTGGCTTTTCTCAACGCCCCCACCTCGGCCCTGGACCAGTTCGATGTGAGTATTGAAGAGAAAGCGGGCCCGGCGGGGAAATCCTTCCTGTGAGCAGGAATTAACGATTTAACCACCCAGATCTGACAGACTGACTTGTTTCTCTGAGTTCTCGTGTTTTCTTTTTTTTTTTTCCTGTTCATTCACTTTGGTTTTGTCTTCTTTGGTTGCTTTTCCTCGCGTCTCTCTCTCTCTCGCTCTCCGCCACGTCAGGACTCTTATTCGTCATCCTCATCTTCTTTAATTGAGTTTTGGGAAGATGTAAGTGTGACCGGGGTCAGTAGTGTGACTGCCAACGCCCGTGTGTTACTCCTAGGAAGTAGACGGTAGAGACGGTGTAGCTGTGTGTGTCGTTGTTACAGCGAGACGACGACTGGAGCCACTAAAAAAAAAAAAAAAAACCCTGAACGGCTCCTCTTCGCTCCTCCAGTTGTAGGAATCAGATTAAAAATCCTCCATTGACTGTGAATCGCTGTGTTGTTCCTCCAGTCGGTGCTGCGCTCCGTGCTGGCCTTCCCAAAGCTGCTGTCTCTCCAGTAACCTTCCATCCATCCGTTTTTCATTAGTTTAGCTCCTCCGTCCTTTTCTCTGTCTGCAGTTCATCCCTCCTGCGTAAGAAGTAGTTATGAGCAGTGATTCCCAACCAGAGCCTCAAAAACGTGGATTTCATTGAAATATATGTGGATTTTAGTGCTAAAAACAAAATTATTTAATGCTAGAGATTAGATCAGAAGGTAAAGGAGGTTGGGAAACGCTGGTCTGTCTCTTTTCTGCCGTCCTCATCGTCCTCCCTCCTTCCTGTTGTTAAACGAGTGTTTTTTCTCTGATGCTCACTCATCTCTGTGTCTCTGCACCTTTCTGCCTCTCCTCCTGACACTGAAGCGCTCGCCATCCGTTGGCCCAGCTAGCAAAGGCAGACGTGTAAGCACCCCCCCCCCCCCCCCCCCCCCGCTGCGCTGAGCGGCCTCCTCCTGTCCGCCGCCGCCACGCCGACCTCTGCAGGGGACCTATTCTGCTCTCAAACGCCCTTTCAGGACGTTTTCCCTGAACTCCAGGAACGAGATCTATACCATGCAGAACTGAAAACAAAGACTTCCAAAATGATTCTCGCCCTCTGTTTGTAATTTGACACCAGCCTCCCCCCCCCCGTTTGGGGTGTAACTCCACTGGAATGCTGATAGGTCCCCTCTGCTGTCGCTGTCTGGGTGCATGATGAAGGTTGTGGAATAAAGTCAGGATGGTTTCATGTTGTTAGTGGTGTTTCGGCTCTGTGTGTGTGTGTGTGTGTGTGTGTGTGTGTGTGTGTGTGTGTGTGTGTGTGTGTGTGTGTGTGTGTGTGTGTGTGTGTGTGTGTGTGTGTGTGTGTGTGTGTGTGTGTGTGTGTTGGTGGCTTTGCTTTGTGACGGGCGCTGCATGGTTCACGGTGTGTGTGTGTGTGTTGGTGGTGTAAAGTCAGCATGGTGGTTGATGGGGGAGCTTCAGGGCGCTCACTTCCTCCTCTGTGGACGCTGCACAGTGCATTCAGCTCACGCTCTCCTCCTCTTCCTCCTCCTTCTCCTCCTCTTCCTCTTCCTCTTCCTCCTCCTCCTCCTCCTCTTCCTCCTCAGGTCGACTCCATGGACAACTTCACTCCTTCCAACACTCCGTCGAGGGAAGACGACCCCAAGTCCCTCCTCAAGTCCCGCTCCCGCTCCCCCTCCACTGCCAGCGACCTGGAGCCCATCGAGGTCAGAGAGCCGCTCGTTCCACCACAGCGCCCTCTAGTGACCCGGCAGGCTTGCTGCAGCGCTTTCAGCCTGTCTGCCGTTTGCAGTGACATGTAAATGACAAGTGAAAACCGAAGCATTTCCTGTTGAAACGTGGTGTAAATGGGGCCTCAGGCGGAAACAAACACTCTTTAAGACGCTGCGCTCATGAGCCACAGGCTCAGGAGGCAGAACTAGAGGTTATAAAGCATCTCTGTTGAATATTTGCCAAAACGCATTTAAGCGGATGATTTTTAAATATTTATTCAGCGCAGAAATGTGAAGAGTCAGTGAAGAAACACTTAACTGTGTTCAGCTCAAGGTGGTAGGTGTGACGAGAGAGAAGCAATGAAAAAGAATGATGAGCATAAAAGAATGAATGCATTTATAAATAAAAAGAAGAGTTTAATGTGAAATAAAAAAAACTAATATATCAATGAATTGAGTTTATTTGATGGAATAAAGAAATAAATGATACAATATTAAATAAAACAATGATTTAAAATTATGTAATTGAAACAAATAGGACAAAACATTTAATATGTTCAAGTAATCTACCATACGGACTGAATTTAAGTTAAATATGCTTTGTGAAATGAACACAAAATGTGATCAGATATTGCTTTAGGATTTTAATTTGTTTAATTTTAATGATTCAGGTCAATGAAGCCTGATTAAAACCTGTTAAATCATTTCAAAATATACTTCTGAGTTCATAAAGTTGATGGATACAAATAAGCAGTGTGTGAGAAATCAATAATAATCAAATATAAACTGAGTACAGTATATCTATAAAGAGTAAGGAATGAAAGATGATCAGTCAGCTGAAAGTAAACCGCTCTTACGGAGCAGATAACTTTCTGTTCTCAGCTCTTCTCAGACTGACTCCTGGTTTTCCTCCTTCCCCCAGTTGATAGACCAACTGCCGCGCCCCGTGCAGACCCCCACCATGCGCTCCGGCGGATACGGCAGCATCGGCCGCTCCTCGCCGAAGGTGCGCTCCTCCGGCGGAACGCCTCCCCGCTGAGCCCGGTCGTTTCCCCCGCCGTCCGTCTGACTCCTCTCCTCTGTCTCCCTTCGCCCGCAGCCCAAAGCTCATCAGTTCGTGGTCAAGTCCTTCAACACGCCCACCAAGTGCAACCAGTGCACCTCGCTGATGGTGGGCCTGATCCGCCAGGGATGCACCTGCGAAGGTGAGGAGGGAAAAAAAATAAACGGAAATACGGAGAAGGCGCTGTGGGGGGGGGAGTGAAGGCTGACGCTGATCTGCTGCTGGGTTCCAGTGTGTAACTTCTCCTGCCACGTGACGTGCGCCGACAAAGCCCCGGCCGTGTGCCCCGTGCCTCAGGACCAGACCAAGGGTCCGCTGGGCATCGACCCGCAGAGGGGCATCGGCACGGCGTACGAGGGCCACGTCCGGGTGAGTCCGCGGGATCCGGGGGCTTCGGGGCGGCCTGGACCGGCGTCGAGCGCCCGAGCTGAACCGCGATTTCTCTGCGCAGGTCCCCAAACCGACGGGCGTGAAGAAGGGCTGGCAGAGAGCGATGGCCGTGGTCTGCGACTTCAAGCTCTTCCTGTACGAGCTGGGAGAAGGAAAGGCGACGCAGCCCAGCGTGGTGGTCAGCCAGGTCATCGACATGAGGTGAGGGACGACGCCTCGTCCGTCGGCGCCGCTGCCCTGCTTTGTGGAAATCAACGTTTGTGTTCCCGCCCTCCAGAGACGAGGAGTTCTCCGTCAGCTCCGTCCTGGCCTCGGACGTCATCCACGCCAGCCGGAAGGACATCCCCTGCATCTTCAGAGTGAGTAGAGCGCGGTGGCGGCGGCGGCGGCGGCGGGCGGAGGAGGTGAGTCGTCAGCCGCTTTCAGATGAGCTGACGGGACGAACCCGCTCTCCCCTCAGGTGACGGCGTCCCAGCTGTCCCCCTCCAGCAGCCACAAGCCCTCCATCCTCATCCTGGCCGACAGCGACCAGGAGCGCAACAAGTGGGTGGGGCTGCTCAACGAGCTGCACCGCATCCTGAAGAAGAACAAGCTGAAGGAGCGCTTCGTCTACGTGCCCAAGGAGGCGTACGACAGCACGCTGCCGCTCATCAAGACCACCCAGTCCGCTGCTATCATCGGTGTGTGTCCACACACGCGCGCACACACACACACACACACACGCACGCTCCCCGGTCCGCCTAACGCTCCGCTCTGCTCCGTCCTCAGATCACGAGCGCGTCGCCCTCGGCAACGAGGAGGGGCTGTTCGTCATCCACGTCACCAAAGACGGTGAGACCCGCCACTCCCTGACGGGGGCTCTTCTGCGTTCGGGTTTTTTGAATCGGCGCCTCTGAAGCGTCCGCTCCTCCGTCCTCAGAAATCATCCGGGTGGGCGACAACAAGAAGGTCCACCACATCGACCTCATCCCGCAGGAGCAGCTGCTGGCCGTCATCTCGGGCCGCAACCGGCACGTGCGCCTCTTCCCCACGCAGGCGCTGGACGGCCGCGAGACCGACTCCTACAAGCTGGCGGAGACCAAGGGCTGCCAGAGCGTGGCATCGGGGCCGGTGCGCAGCGGCGCCCTCACCTGCCTGTGCGTGGCCATGAAGCGGCAGATCATCTGCTACGAGGTGCGGACGCCGCTCCGGCTCGCGTCTCCCGTTTCCCCCGCCGCGCCGCTCCGGCTCTAAGCCCCGCCTCCGCCTCCCGTCTCGTCCCCGCAGGTGAACAAGAGCAAGGCGCGGCACCGCCGGCTGAGGGAGCTGCAGGCGCCGGGGCCGGTGCAGTGGATGGGTCTGCTCAGCGAGCGCCTCTACGTGGGATACCAGTCCGGCTTCACGCGCTACAGGTAACGTCCGCACGGTGTGCGCTGGTGAAAAAAAAAAAAACCCATCCGCTCTTCAGGAAGTAACCCGGCGTCCTCCTCAGCGTCCACGGGGACGTGTCCCCCGTCAGCCTGCTGCACCCCGAGGACCACACGCTGGCCTTCATCCCGCAGCAGGGCCTGGACGCCCTGTGCGCCGTGGAGATCTCCAGCAAGGAGCTGCTGCTGTGCTTCAGCGCCATCGGCGTCTACGTGGACTCGCAGGGCCGCCGCTCGCGCCAGCAGGAGCTGATGTGGCCCGCCGTGCCCAACGCCGCCTGTGAGTCCCCGCGCCCGTCCATCCACGCAGACACGAGGACGGTGTTTTATTTTGTTGACGCGAGAACCGCTCTGCTCCAGGCTACAACGCCCCCTACCTGTCGGTGTACAGCGAGAACGCCGTGGACGTGTTCGACGTCAACACCATGGAGTGGATCCAGACCATCCCCCTCAAGAAGGTCAGTGTGTGAGCCGCGGCGTGGCGCCGCCTGCTGGGCGGACGCCGCAGCGCATTCTGATGATGATGATGATGATGGCCCTTCCTCGTCCTCAGGTGCGTCCTCTGAACGTGGACGGCTCCCTGAACCTGCTGGGCCTGGAGACGGTGCGCCTCATCTACTTCAGGAACAAGATGGCCGGTGAGGAGCCCGAGACGTGGAGCGTCGGCGGACGGAGTGTCGTCTTCGTCCTCGTCTCGGTCAGAGTGAGACGTGGTGGTTTTGTCCCGCAGAGGGGGACGAGCTGGTGGTGCCGGAGACGTCGGACAACAGCAGGAAGCAGATGGTTCGCAGCATGAACAACAAGAGACGCTTCTCCTTCAGGGTGCCTGAAGAGGAGCGGCTGCAGCAGAGGAGGTGGGAGGGGCTGGGGGCGGGGCCACAGGGGGCGGGGCCACAGGGGGCGGGGCAGCGGAGGACTCTGGAGCTTACCTCCTCAACAAGACTATAGTCCAACTCCTCATTGTTACAGAATTTCAGTGATTTATCTGGATGTGTGTGTGTGTGTGTGTGTGTGGTTGTGTGTGTGTGTGTGTGTGTGTGTGTGTGTGTGGTTGCAGAGAGATGCTGAGAGACCCTGAGATGAGGAACAAGCTCATCTCCAACCCCACCAACTTCAACCACGTGGCCCACATGGGGCCAGGAGACGGGATCCAGATCCTGAAAGACCTGCCCATGGTACACACACACACACACACACACACACACACACACACACACACACACACACACACACACACACAGCATGTCATCACTGGGATCCGAGCCATCAGTTTCAGTCGTTCACTCACCACAGCAGCTCCACAGTGTGTGTTTTCACAGATCACGTGTGTGTGTTAGTGAGTTTCTGCACTGTCCTCACCTGTCACTCCCTCCTGCACCCCGTCTCGTGTGTGTGTGTGTGTGTGTGTGTGTGTGTGTGTGTGTGTGTGTGTGTGTGTGTTTAACCCAGAACGTGCGTGTCCAGGAGAACCGCGGCGCCGGCTTCAGCGGCTCCGTCAGCATCCCCTCCATCACCAAGAACCGGGCGGAGCCGGGCCGCTCCATGAGCGCCAGCAGCGGCCTGGGAATCCGTGAGTGTGGGACGCCGTCGGCCGCCCGCGTCTCCCGGGAGACGGGGACGCTTGTGACTCCGCCCCCTCCCTGTGCAGGCTCCTCCTCCCAGAATGGCAGCGCGCTGCGCCGGGAGCTGTCCGGCGGCAGCTACGGGTCCAAGCGGCAGACCATGACGTCCCCCTCCGAGAGCTCGCTGTCCTCCGGCGGGGGGATGGACTGCGGAGACGCGCCGCTGTCCCAGTTCGACAGAGAGGTGAGCGAAACCAGCGCGCCCGGCGGACGTCTCTGTAGCGGGTAGCCGTGTGTGAGTCCAGGACGCAGAGCTCCCCCCTCCTCCCCCCTCCCCCCCCGCCTCATCCCACCGCTCAGCGCTGCGTAGCGACCCCCGCCGCCCTCCTGAAGCTCAGACCGCCGCCGCGTCTTCTCCCCGAAGCTACGAGATGTTTAGGAGTTACAGAAACAGCTGAGTTTAGCGAATCAGTGTGTTCCAGGGTGTTAGCGTAGCATCGCTAGCATGAGGAACACCCACGCCATTTCTCATGAGGAGCATCGGCTTTGTCAGTTAGAGGCTTTGACCCCCGCTGACTCCGCCCCCCCTCAGACCGCCTGCCATTCTCTCTGTGCCCCCCCCCCCCCCCCCCCATCAGCCCCCATCAGCCCCGACGCTCCGCCTCCCATTATTCCACCTGTCCTCCTGTGTTCCCTTTACTTCTGCTGTTACCTGGCGCCCCCCCCCCCGGCCCCGCCCCCCCCCCAGCATGTCTTCCGGCGGCGGGGCGCTGAGTCTGAACTCTCCTCTGTCAGTGGCAGGCAGTCTCACCGTCGGAGAAGACCCCCGATCTGAAAAGGGCTTTAAGGACCCTGCTTAGTAAGATGAAGGTAAAGTCCAAACCACCGCGGCCGCTGCACGCTACACACCGGCCCCGAGCTCCACCGTGTGGCGCGCACGCACACACACACACACACACACACACACACACACACACACACACACACACACACACACACACACACACACACCACACACACACACACACACGGTGCCACTGAGAGGCCCCCCCTCCTCCTCCCTCCTCCCCCGTCACATCAGCGCCATCCAACGGTTTTTGCTGCATCCTTCACCGGAGCGGCGGCTGCGCCATAAGCCCCGCCCCCCTCGCCCCTCCTCCTCCTCCTCCTCCTCCCCCTCGGCGCCGCCCCCCCCCCCCCCCCCCCCCCCATTGGCTGCTGATCACAGAGCATGTCTGCTTCCATCGAGCCGGGTTTCTAACCAGCAGAGCACTGCGGGGGCCGGGCGGGCTGCACTGGTTGAAACACAGCCTGCATGCTGTGGTGGGGGGGGGGGGGGGGTCTGGAACGGCCCGCCGGGCGCTCCGGGCCTCCGAACACGGCGACACACACAGTCATCGTGCACGATGTGGCCGGGCAGCTGGAGACGGACAGACAACCTCTTCCGCAGCAGAGCTTCTCAAAGTGTGTGAGGATCAGACCCCCAAACAGTGACCCCCCCCAAACAGATCCAGGCAGCTCTGAGGGAACGGGGAGCAGGAGAGCTGCCGCCAAACCGTTACTAATTTAACCCTCCTGTTCTCTCAATGATCAGAAGATAAAAATCCTGCAGGAAGTGTCTCTCACCCCCCCCCCCCCCCCCCCCCCCCCCCCCCCCCGAAGCTCTCTGCTGCCCCCCACCCCCACATCCCCCCAACACTTTGAGAACCTGAGAGTGAACAAAGTAAAGCCTGAATCCGAGCTGCCCGCCTGCATCCTCCGTCAGGAATGCGTGCGTGCGTGTGTGCGCGCACAGCTGTGCGCGTGACTGCCGGTGTGCGTGTGCGTGTGTGTGTGTGTGCGATTGGAGAAGGTGCACGGCAAGAACCTCACCTATCGGTAAAGGTGTCATGATACACGTATCACGATAATATTGTGATATATCGACACATATATGTCCCTCACTGAGTCCAGAGTCGCTTCCTCTCCTCCCTGAGCAGAAGCGGCAGCAGAAGCGGAGCTCTCACGCCAGCTCAGCGAGTCCTGCTGGATTCTCACAGCCTTTAGAGCCTCAGCCTCCACTCTCAGAATAAACTGATCCTAAATGCTGTCAAATCAATATCCTGTCAGGAAGCCGAGTGTCACCGTGTGGCGCCGTGTTGATGGTGTTTTACACTGTGTGTGTGTGTGTGTGTGTGTGTGTGTGTGTGCGACTGCAGTTTTGTGAGCAACTGTAGGTGTGTGTGTGTGTGTGTGTCCTCTCTGGGATGTCCGTGTGTAGATCCAGTGTAATCAGCTGTAGGCCGTCGGCCCCGTTTACATGCTGTTCGTGTCGGTCAGGTTGAATCTGGTGGGACTGAAGGTCTTCATGAACACAGTCCTGGACTCTGAAGCGGGTCGTTCAGGATCTGATGTAAACGGGGCCCTTTAGAGCGTGTTGACCTCTGACCTGACACCAGGAGGCCCCCCTCTTCCCCTCCACTCCATGTCACAGGTCATACTGTCCCAGCGGTATGGACCCCCCCCCCCCCCCCGCATGTCTCCTCCAGCTCATCATTTCATATGAAGACGGGGGTCCTGTTAGGGGGGGGCGGTGCAGCAGGAAGCAGGACGGAGCTGTGATGATGTGACGGTGTGTGTGTGTGTGTGTGTGTAGCTGTGAGGTTGTAGGTTGGAGGTCTCAGTAGCACGTCACTGGTTGCTCATGGGCCTGGGGAAACGTCAGCGCGTCTCCTTCCTGCTGCACTCGGTGTTTAAACCAGCGGACTCTCAGAAGCCTCTTCTCATCCATGCTCTCTCTCTCTCTCTCTCTCTCTCTCTCTCCTCCCCCCCCCTCCAGGACTCGGACTCCCCCCGTCACTCCACCGCCTCCAACAGCTCCACCTTCAGCAGCCCCCCGAGCCCCGCCTCGCCCCACAAGACCAAGTCCCTGTCCCTGGAGAGCACAGGAGGCATGGGCTGGGACACATGAGGAGGAGGAGGCCCCGCCCCCCTGCCCCGCCCACCTGCCCCGCCCCCCCACTGCCCAGAGAACTGCACCGCCTCCCTCCTGTCCTCCGCTTCCACCAGGGGGCGCAAACACTAAGCCTCCCAGAGAAACCTGCAGAAGAGTGTGTGTGTGTGTGTGTGTGTGAGTGAGTGTGTAACAGGAAGTGTATGTGCTTGTGTGAAAGGGGGAGGGGCCACAACGACATAGGAAACTGCAGCGTCCGTCTTCTTCTTCTTCTTCAGTTTCTTCTTCTTCTTCTTCAGCTCCCCCTCCTGGAGGTTAGAGGGATACTGGAATCGGGGGCCGGCGGGGTCCGGGGGCCACTTTTAATTTATTCAAGGGCCGAACAGACGTGGGGGGGGGGGGGGGGTCAACGCCGCTCGACGCTTCGCTCCCGTCGAGTGCTGCCATTATTTAGAAAAAAAAACAAAGAAAAAAAAGAGGAAAAGAACCAATTGTATTCTTGATTTCTGCTCCTGACGCTAAAGTGCAGCGACTTTATTGTGTTTTTCTTTTTTTTGAAAATTTTATTTTGACGGTTTTCAGCTCTCCTCATTGGTCCAACTCGCCACTACACCTCCTGCCGGTTCCAGCCGGTTCCGGCCGGTTCCGGCCGTCTCCCATCACAATAATGTACATAGGTTCAAAGTAGAGAGTAATATATGATAAGGAAAATACTATAGAGAAGAGTAACGACTCGGAAAGACAAAAAAACAAACTGATTCTCTTTGATTTCCTGGTTTTATTTTGGAGTGATTTGGATTGTTTCCACACAAAAAGCCATTTTAACCACTTTTTTTTTTTTTTTTTTTTTTTTTTTTTACCCAGGTGTTTTAGGTTTTAGTTGTTTTTTACTGTACGTTTGCCACGTGTGCGCTGGTTTCTCATTTATTTCCTCCCTCCTGGGGTTTTGAGTGAAGCTGCTCACCTCGTCCCGGACGTTTGATCTCCTCTCGTGTTGTATTTCTGTGCGCCGGCCGAGGCGCCGCTCCACTTCTTTTCGTTTTGTTTTTAACGGGTGGACGCTTGGCCCCGCCCCCTCGGAGGCCCCACACGCTCCCACCGCTAACTTTTATAAGAAATAAGCTTCTGATCACAAAACACTATGATTAAAAAAAAAAAAAAAAGATTAAAAAAAGACACTAAAATCAGAATGTAAGCTGGGAAGGAGGCGGGGCTTGTTGCTCCTCTGCTGCTCGCCGTCGGCCGAACCCCCCCCCCCTCCTCCTCCGGCGGTAAGTTTAGAGTAGAACGGTTTCTCTTCGGTCCCCCTCGACTCCTCCCAACGCTCGCCGTCTTTATAGGAACTTCACCACAAAGGGAAACAATAAACTCTCGTGCTTCCGTGGTCATTCCTGCTGATCCCCCCGCCGGAACACGACGTGGATCCGAACCACCCATTCCTCAAGAAACAGCAGCTTGCTTTCTTTTTTGTTTTTAAAAGTCCAAGCTCTCCTTTTTAGTTCCTGCTGGAGTTGATGTGTAGAATGTCTGGGTGGAGGGGGAACGGAGGGGCTTGAATATTGGCTGGCATTGTACAGAATCTCGGTTTAAAGGTGCGGCTACGTTGTAATACCGGGTCGGACCACAAGGTGGCGCCGCCGGCGGCGGCGGCAGGCTGCACCTTTTAAGAAAAGAGGAAACCGGGGGGGAAACTCAGGAAACGTCTGAACCAATGAAATGTCTGTGTGGGAGGGTTGTTGGGGGCGGAGCCAGCGAGCGGCGAGGACTGATGACGATGATGATGATGATGATGATGATGATGAATCTTCGGGGGAAAGAGAAAAGTTCAAACGCCTTTGCATTTCAGTGAGGTCTTATCTACAGTACCTTCTATATAATTTTGCTCTTTCATATCATATTCCACTTGTTTTCTAGGATTGCTTTGTAATAATTTGTACAGTTTTGCATGTTATAGATGTAATCTTTTTTTTTTTTTTTTTTTTGGTTTGTTTTTTTCCCTGTTGTTTTACTTTGCTCCTTTTTTTTTTTTTTTTTTTTTTGACCGGTTTGGGCGTTTTACTGAGGATAACCCACTACAGGTGATGTAGATTCTTTTTTGCACAAAATTTAAAAAAAAAAAATATTTAAGGTGTAAGGTCAAAACAAAACCAACAACAACAACAACAAAAAAAAAAAAAATTTGACAAAAAAAATAATGTATGAACTGGCTGCCACACTTACCGTGGGGAACTCATTATATTAACCTGACTCCGATGTATTTCAATAAAGCGGAGGGCTGTTACAAATAACCAGCGTGTGCTCGAGTCTCTTTAGAAAACCAGCAGGCAACAGACTTTATTACAAAAGGACGGCAGAAGACGACTTTTTACATCTATGGACAGGCTGCAGACGCTACGGGGGACATTTACAGGCAGAGGGAGAGCTGCTGGAGTCCAGAGGCTCGAACCGGGGCACCGGGCGCGGTGCTGGTTTGTGTTCGTAAGGCAGGAGTTTCAGCCCTTTGATTCACGGATCCCAGCGAGCGTCTCCTAACGGACGAACTCTCAGAAACAAAATAAAAAAAAAACAACGCATTTCCACAATGACGAGAAAAGTTCAGTTGTTTTTGCTTGAGGTCGTTGCCGTGGAAACGAGGCGTCAGAAACACGTCTGGTTGTTCGGGACGGACGGAAGCAGATGGAAGGACGGAGACAAGTTCAGCTCAAACTGCTGGAAACTCTTTGGACGATCAGACGTTCAGGAAACCGGTCAAGAAAGATGCGAAGCGCTTTCTGCCTCAATTTGACCGAACGCCACTGGTCTTGGGGGGGGGGGGGTGTCCGGTCAGCTGTTTAAGGCACGGCTCCGCCGCGGCGTGTCGCTCAGGCGGCGGATCCTCCGTCGTCCTCCGCCACCCGGTGGATCCCGTTCCCGGCTCCTCCTCCTCCGCCGCCGCCGCTCAGGTCCCTGAAGCTGCCGTGTGCGGACGGCGAGTCCAGCCGCTGGGCGGAGCCGTGGCGGGACGCCGGCGGCCCGTCCAGCCGCCCGCTGCCGCAGTGCCGGGACGCCGCCTGGTCGGCGAGGCGCGGCAGGCTGCCGTACGCCAGCCGCTCGTCCGCCGCCCGGAAGCTGGAGGCGGTGTACCTGCTGGAGGAGGAGACGGTGAGCTGACGGAGGACGCGGCGGCGCTGCGGCGTGCTCGTGTTCGATTCCCACCTGCCGTCCCGGGAGCGGTGCAGGCTGCCGTGGTAGCTGCTCATCTTGGAGCGGGCGCTGCGCGGCGAGCCGGCCCGGCTGGTGCTGGCGCTGGGCGGCCCGTCCAGCGCCGCCAGGTGGGTGGAGGAGGCGTGGGTGGAGGTGCCCTGCGTGGACGTGCCCCGCGACTTCCGCGCCACCGGCGTGTTGGCGTCCCGCAGCAGCAGCAGCTGGGCGAAGTCCGGCTCCCGCAGCGCCTGGCGGCTCCCGTTCACCATCCCGCTGCTCGGAGGGGGGGAGGGGGAGGGGGAGGGGGTGGAGGAGGGGGGCAGTGAGGGCAGCGACAGGCGCAGCGGGGACGGCAGCGACAGGGGGAAGGTGGCGGGGCGGGGGGGGTGGTGGTAGAAGAGGATGGAGGAGTGTGTGGAGCAGGCGGTGGGAGAGGGGGTTAATGCTCTGAGTTTGGGGGGGAGGGGGGTGAGCGCAGAGAGGGGTGTGTGTTCACCGACGGGCTGCACCACGCGCACACACACGCTGCACCGCACACACACTTTAAGGCGTTTTAATCTCCTGGTCAGTGTGATCTATCGGTGAGCAGCAGGCGGCGCCGTCGCCTCACACACTGCTGCACCGTGTGAGTGTGTGTGAGTGTATGTGTGTGTGAGGAGTGTGTGTAGCCTGTCCTGGCTCAGATACGTACTCCTTGCGCGTCTTGCCGTGGAAGAAGCTGGCCCACTCGAAGCAGGTCTTCTTGCTGGCCACCCAGAAGACGGAGGGGATTCCCACGATCAGCATCATCAGGTACTTGAGGAGGAAGAGCAGCAGGTCCGGGCGGCTGGAGCTCCCCGCCTGCAGGGGAGCACACACACACACACACACACACACACACACACACCGTCACACCCAGGTGACCTGGAACGGGCCCCGCCCCCTCGCTGACGGACGGGCAGTGAGAACTGTGTGGAAACAGCACTGAACTCGGTTAGTTAAAAAGTTTGTGCTGGACGGACGGAGGAAGAGACTCTGCTGCTCCGTCACACGGCCAGGCTTCGTTACCTCGGAGACTGAACCCCCCCCCCCCCCCCCCCCCCCCCTCCCCCTCCCCCTCCCCCCCGGTCCACTACGACTGCCCCGGGGAGACGAGGCTCTGGAAGGACGCAGCGACCAACTGGCTCATTACACCCGGGATGTGAGCGGTGAGCGAGCTTCAGCCTGGAGGAAGGATGGAGTTTAATAAAGAGGAGAAGCAGCTCCTGCTGGACTGAGTCACTGAGAGCAGCCCCGGGGGGGCGGTGGGGGGGGGGCTTTTAAGATAAATATAGTCAGAGGATGTATTGATGCATTATGAGTGTGTGTGTGCTGTGGCAGAGCTCAGCACGGCTCATATTGAGATGTACTGTAACTGTGATGCTGAGCAGCTCGACCCTGACGACCCCCGGCAGCACACGCGCACACACACACACACACACTCACACACACTCACACACACTCGCACTCTCTGGATTACTGGTCTGCGCTGCTCTCTTACACACTGCTGTGTTTATGCAGAAGATTAAGAGCAGAACATTTCATCTTGGCGTCTGTTTCCTCCAGAGGATCAAACATGAAGCGGGGAGGGGGGAGGGGGAGGGGGAGGGGGCGGGGCCTCACCTGGTAGGGGCAGGGGATGTGGTAGTGGCGGCAGCGCTCCTGCACCCAGCTGGTCTCCCAGGCCGGTCGGTGGCTGCTCTCGTACAGGTAGCAGGCCAGCACGGCGAGCAGCGGCACCAGGTAGAGCACGGAGAACACGCCGATCCGGATCATGAACTTCACCAGCTTCTCCTGGTTCTCCTTCTCCAGCGGGATCTCCATGCGCACCCGGTTCAGGGCGGCGATGCCGGCCAGCAGCAGGGCCACGCCCACCAGCACGTCCAGGCCCAGCGGTGCCAGCAGGAACCAGCGCAGCGCCGTCAGGTCGTACAGCCCCACGAAGCACACGCCGCTCACGCCGTCGCCCTCGATCTTGTTCATGGCCAGCAGCGTGACGGTGAGCACGCCCGGCACGCCCCAGGCGCAGGCGTGGAACAGCAGCGCCTTCTTCTCGATGGCCTCGCTGCCCCACTTGGGCACGGCGGCCAGGAACCAGGTGATGGTGAGGATGACCCACCAGACGCTGCCCGCCATGGTGAAGAAGTACAGCACCATGAAGAGCAGCGTGCACGCCTGCAAGACACGGACACGCCCTCAGCCGCCGCCTCGTAACCCGACGGAGTCGCCGGAAGCTCGCCGCTCGCCGCTCACCTTGTTGTGGGAGCCCTGAGTGACGGTGGACGCCCGGAACCTCCCGGGCGCGGCGGCGTTGCAGGAGACGCGGTCCTCCAGCAGGAAGCCCAGGAAGAAGACCAGCGACACCATCATGTAGCAGACGGCGTAGAAGATGATGGGCCGCTCCGGGTAGCGGAAGCGCGACACGTCGATCAGGAAGGTGAGGAAGGTGAAGAGCGTGGCGGACAGGCACACGATGGACACCACGCCGATGACGTAGCGCGCCAGCGTCAGCTCCCGCCGGCTGAAGTACATGCTGGGGCAGGGGGGGGAGCAGTCCCGCACCCCCATGAAGGAGTAGCCCAGCTCCGGGTCCGTCTTCAGCTCGCGGGGACACCAGAAGCCGTAGTCCCTCTGGACGGACGCCGGCGGCTCGGTGGCGTCGGAGCTGGACAGCAGGTCCACCGGGCGGGGGTAGGGCTCGTCACAGTCCGGGAACCTGGAGCAGGGAGGGAGGGAGGGGGGGGGGGGGTCAGCTGTTCAGCCCAACGCCGTAAAGACAGAGCGAGGACGGGGAGGGAGACCTGCTGCAGTCCATCTCCTCCGGCCAGGAGACGCCGAACATCTCCATGAGGCGGAAGCAGTCGCTGCGGGTCTGCAGGCACAGGCGGCGGCAGGGCAGCGTCACGCGGCCGTACTCCGTGCACACCGGCGCGTACAGCGCGCACAGGAACATGCGCAGGTCCGGGGAGCACTGCAGGTTGACCATGGGATGGAAGGGCTGCGCGGGGAAACACACACACACACACACACACACACACACACACACACACACGGTTGGTTCGACACACTGGACCCGGCTGTGAGAAACAAAGCGATCAGTGGAGCATGTTCACACTTCTCCTGCAGACCGGTCCATAAAAACAACTCTGGCCTCTTTCCTGATAATCCCTCCACCCCATCACCCCCCCAACACACACACACACACACACACACACACACACTCTGCTGCTGACAGGCCCTTTGTGCTCCGTGGAAGGCCATGCTGTGATTGACTCACACACACTTGTGCACAAGGAAAAGCAGCGACGGAAGTTCATCATTGATGGACACACACTTTATAAACTCTGCCAAGAAGTCTGTGATGGTTAGACAGGAGATGGAACACACACACACGCACACACACACATCCATGTGTGTTTTCACTCAGTGTTTGTTACGGCAAGAAGTTCGACCACACCCAAGTCAGCCTCACACACACACACACACACACACACACACACACCCTCCCCCAATATTTAAAGACAGTGTGACAGACAGGAACAGAGAGGGGGAGGAGGGTGTGGGTGTGTGTGTGTGTGTGTGTGTGAGGAGGTCGGGATGTCAGAGGGTGAAAGCAGCACTCCCAGTGCGTCTGATGAGAAGAAGCTTCATGAAGCAGCGTCAGGAGGTTTTGTTGTGCGGAGCAGGAGAGAAACTCTCCTCTTCACTCAGACGCTTCAGCGTCATGTGAGGACGGAGCTTCATCTGCTGGGTTCAGACGTTAAATGATCGCTTCGTGTCGTCCCTCCTGCCGAAACATGTCGCGTCTCCGTGTAAAAAGGATTACGGCCTGTTGGCCGACAGCGTCTCATCATGTCTTGACATTTTCCCGGGACGGAGGACGAGCCGAGAAGAGACGTCACTCCTGTCAGCGCTGAGATCAGCCGAGCGGCTGACGGTGTGATTTCCTTGCTCGGATGCGGTCATCACGTTTCATTTAGCGGGGCTGAGCGGCGACGCGAGGATTCACGGCGTGCCGTGATTCACAGGCAGCGAGCGCCGTGGAGACACGGCCTGGAGACGAGAAAGAGACGATTCACCGAGCGGCTCTCAGACTATCGGCTTTCATGTGAGGCTGGAAGGGAAACTGGAGTCGGCCGCTCTCTGGGGGATAACAGGAAACCCTGCTCTGTGCTGCGGCCGGGCTCCGCCCCCTGAGCGCTCTCCCATCACGCCCGGCGGCGGCGGCGGCGGACACGAGTGAGCCACTCAAACATGATCTGATGCAGTTAAAGTGAGGCTGCATGGCGAGTCCCGCATGATCTGCTCCGCAGAGCACAGAGAATGGAGATATAGGCAGAGAGAGAGAGAGAGAGCGAGAGACATTCATCCTTCCTCTATTCACCGGGCTTCACATCCTTCTATTTTTACACCCTTGCATCCACCTCCATCCTCCACCCCTCCTCCACATCTACGCTCAGCCATTTTCTGACGAGGAGCCCACCGTGTGAGCCGAGCCGCTGTGGACAGTAACACACACACACACAGCACACACACATGCTCCTCAGGCGTGGTGGAAACAGCTGGAGAACCTCTGCAGGTGGAGGTATGCTAATGTCATCCCAGCCTCCGCCCCGCTGCTGCGGTCGTCACGTATTCATGGCGGTCTGCTGGGGGGGACGTCTGATCTCACAGACATGGAATCATATGCAACCTCACACCCGGGCTGACATGTCAATCAGGCCTGGAGAAATGCATTCTGGGAGCCTGAAAGGCGGCTAACCGATCAGCTCACTAGCTCCAAATACAGTTTAGACACAGAGCGTCTTCTTCCATGGATCCTGACTCCTGCCTAAACACCATCAGTATAAATAAATCAGCATGATTCCGTCAAGATATTCACAGGGAAATCAAGCGTTTCAGATTCACTGCTGTTTTAAGAGGCTCAGCGTGAGCACACACTCGTTGGCTTCTCCTGGGGTTTTACATATTTCTGCATATTTTGGTTGTGTGATCTTCAAAGAGGAAGCTGCTGGAGGACCCAGAAAAACACGTGTGACCTCAGATTCACCCCTGCTCGCTGCTTTCCAGATTAACCACGCCGTTTCCAACCAAACCAAGATGGCGCCGCCGAGATTAATTATTGACGAGGGGCGTCTGTGTGCACACACCTCCAATCAGAGTCACCCGGTTATGATGAAGGCGGTGAGTCAGCTGCCGCGATGCCGCGGCTCAGAGAGAATCCCCGCCACCAGCGGAACACCTCCCGGCCACCTCCTCCACCCCCTTCACCCCCACCTCCACCCGGGCCTGCCCCCTCTCCCCGGCCTTTATCCCCTTCTCCTCAGCTGCCACTCCAATTCCCCAAATTTCCAAGCTCAGCACCATGGTGACGAGTGATGCATCACCGAGGGGAGGAGGAGGAGGAGGAGGAGGAGGAGGAGGAGGAGGAGGAGGAGGAGGAGGGAGAAGCGCTGGGGTTCGAGGAGGGTCAGGGTGCAGGGCGGAGGGGACCACCTCCGGGGAGGCAAGAAAGCCTCTCTGCTCCCTTTGTTAACGGCACAATTGGGACCGTTTCCCCGGCAACGGGTGAGCCTCGCGCAGGGGGGAGGGGGAGGACAAAGGAGGTGTTGGGGAGGAGGGGGGGCCGAGAGGGATGGGTCAACCGAGTCAGCCGTGTCATTCACCGTTAAGAAAGTGTTTGAAAACCTTGTGCTACACACACACACACACACACACACACACACACACACACACACACACACACACACACACACACACACACACACACACACACGCACGGAGCAGCTCCTCGCTCTCTGGATGTGCTTCTCTTTCACTCCACAGCCAATAAACACGGTGTTGGACATTAAATAAAACAAGAGGCTCTTTTAGAGCTCGGGTCACGCCGGGTAGGATTTATCAGACCGTGTTGTGTCTCCGTGTGTGTGAGCGGGAGTGTGTGTGTGTGTGTGTGTGTGTCTTTAACTGAGATACATCTTCACTAGCCTGCACAATGAGCACATTACCAACATACTTTCTGAGGCCAGTCCGGCGTGTTTTCCACACACACCCCTGTCCTTTCACAGAGCAGGGCGGGTTATTGAGCGCAGCAGCTGAAACCCGACACGGTTTATCTGGTCAACCTGAGACGAGGGGCCGAGTTAACGAGCTGGGAGAGCGGAGGAACCGGGCGGGACGGACAACTCGCCGCCCGGCGCTCGGTTTGAAAAACGTGGCCCCGCTTCCCTCACGGAGAGACCTCTCTGTCATCCGGCTGCCGGTGGGAATGGTTTCCAGACTTCATGTAAACACTAACCACTTATCAGCCTAATGGAATTAACATCTCCAGCTCGCTGTGCCCCCCCCACCCCCCACCCCCCTCCACCCAGCGTGTCTGCTCCATATATGATAAACGGCAGATACAAAGGCCTGAGCGCCGGCCGTGGTGTTGTTTAAAGAACACCACCGCGGCGACTGTTCCCCAGGAACCACTCCCAAATAAATCTAATAGGTTGTGATGAGCAGGCAGGACGCCTCGCAGCCGCCATCACGCCGCGCCGCTTTACATCCATGTGAACGTCTCTCCAAACGGGGGGGATTTCGCCTCTTTTGGTCGCGCCATTCAAATCCTCCACGCCGCGGCTTATCTTGAGGTTTCTGTGCCACGCTGTCATTGTGGCACAGAAATAGCCGATTCCCAGCCCCGAGGCCGCTGGCCCACTTCAGCTGAGGGGTCATCCGGCGGTCAGCGGCGGCCGACCGACTGAGGAGGAGCACCGCTACGGGAAACCCCTCGATTCACCTGGAAAAACATAAAACCGTCTGGAAAGACAAAGCTGGGTTTGGTGCGTGAACGCAGAGTGTTCCTGAATCTCTCCGCTCTAATTCCAACATCATTAAACAGCACTTCACCACTTCGGCCGGTTTAGAACTAACAATATTAGGGACAAATTGTCCCTCTTTTCCAAGCGGCTAAGACCTTGAAGCAGCCTTGAAAAGCAAGACATGAAAAGAAGAAATCCAAAAAGCCCTCTTCAGGGGGTTCAGACAAAACACAGGCCGAGAGCGGCAGGCGTTGGTCCGGGTCCAAGTCCCGGCTTCTCCACGGTGCGGGGCATTCATCATCATTAACACGGCTATTCACCGGCCCTAATTCTCTTTAAAATCAACTGTCAATTCTCATTTGGCTGCCTGGACGTCTTGCGGGCGCTGGATTCTCCCATGAGCCGGATCTGGGGCGAGTTATCGGGGAAACGGGGGCCGAGCAGAGGAGCCGTCCTGGAGCCTGGTGGAACTCTCAGGAGGCGCTAAGAGAGACTTAATTGTGCGTCCGTGACCAATGGAAGTGAAGACCGTCTCGGACGGCAGCGGCAGCGACACGCATGCCGAGGCCGGCCGTTAAGAAACATGAAAATGGCGGAGAGTGGCCGGTGCGCTGCGGTGGCAGTGTGTGAGCGAGGCGAGGCGGGAGCGCGGCTTCTGGGTGTGAGTGCAGCTGCGGCGCTGCCACCCGGGTTACGTAACCCTGGATGTCGGAGGCTGTCCCTCCGCTGAGCGCGGCGGAGCGGCCGCAGATGGCGGACGGATGCTGTACATCGCCGAGAGAGGAGGGGCGGGGCCGGGCCGCCGGGCTGACATGGTCAGCCAGAGAAAATGGGAGCAGGATCTGGAGAATGTATGGATAAATATAGAAGGGAGGGGGGGTTTGGTGCAGCTCGTCCAGTAATTGCTCGATAGGTTGAGCTGCATGGGGATCAGCCTATATAAAAGATGGGATTAAGTTAACGAGGTGATGCATCTGCTCCGTGATTGTGTTTGGATGCCAAACTCGCCGATCCAAAGCGGATAACAACGGCCGGGCGCTGCGGCGGGGCAATGTATAGATTATGTATAACGATAACGGCTCTGAGCTTTAAACCCTCATCTGAACCAGCAGAGACTCCCAGGAGGAGCCAGCTCCCTCAGCTGAGCAGCCACCCAAAAGCCTGTTATGTAAACTAGCCTTGTTGCACAACAGCTGAGGAGTGTGTACATGTAGTAAATCAGTGCGAACGCGGCAGATGTGCAGCCGGTGCGGGAGAGCCCGCCCGGCCGAATGGGTGGCACTGAATGAAAAATGCTCTTTTCTCCTCAGCCCCCTCCCCTCCCCCCGCCCCACAGGGAAATATTCAAAATTCATCTTGTGCTTAATGTTTTGGGAATATGCTCTCAATCCCCGCGGCCAGCGGAGGCAAATTACAGAGCTCAGATTTTATCAAACCGCCGGCACAGCTGGTGAGCTGACGACCGCCGGAACAGAGCAGATCATCAACAGATAGGACCGACTGCAGGAGGACACCAGGAATGACTTAAAGTCCACACTCTAGGGTTTAAAGCTAGGATTTATAGTTTAAGCTGACCAGTCTTCAGTTCTTTGTGGTTAAAAATTCTACTGAAATGTTTAGAAATATGAAGAAGACAGAAAGAAAGAAACATATAGTGGAACACCCGATGTAGCACTTTTTCACCACATTCACACACACACACACAAACACATGCACCAATGAAGGCGGCAGCCATGTAAAGGTGTTCAGTTCACCCACTGGAAACAGTGTCTTGCTCAAGGACACTTCAACATGTGGACAAATAAACCTGAGTAACTGCTCTACCACCTGATCCACAATCACCCTGATAAAAGACAATAAACATATTTTGTAATTGTTTCATCTTAACAGGGAGGAACTTGTATAATAGAGCAATAATAACCTTTAAATTTAGATTAAAAACATTTTTATTTGTTGTGGCACAGAGTATATCTGATGAAAATGTCTATATTTAATAAAACCAAAAAATTACTATAGAAAATGACAAAAATTTAAATATAAAGCCAATTTTAATAAAACATTCTGGTGCAAAATGCAGTGAAATGAAGATAAAACTTCTCCTTCTGCATGTTTTTCCAAACCCTCCCCGTCAGCGCGGCTTTGAGGCTTTCAGGCTAACATCCCAACATCTCGGCCCGGGTCGCAGTGTTGTGTTCACTACTCTAAGAAATCACGTAAAAAAAATATATTTTCTTGGATATTTTTTCCATTTCCTCGGTGGTTTAGGAGCCAGTCTGGAGCCTCTTGTGTCTTGGTTTTGGTACGCAGGCCTTATTCCGTGCTTGTCATTAACAAACTTGGCCATTAAAGCGGATTCTGATTCTGATTATATTTGACAGCCCTGCTGCAGCAGATTTTTTTAATTTAAATTGTATTCATAAAAAATTTGTAATTTACCAAAAATATCTATTAAAAAAATATGACGAACACATGAAAAATTACAAAAATTGCCTTGTTCAAAATAAGGCAAATTTAAATTTTTATTTAAAATATACTCTTACAAAGTTGAATCCCTTTAAACACGTTAAATGCTGCCGCACTGAGACCAATATTTACAGAAAGGCGTCGTCTCAGAGCGGTAGTCGGTCCTTCAGATTTGGTTTCCTTTGTTTCATTCCATCACATCGGCGTTTCATGTAACCGCTGTGATGGAGCAGAAAAATGCTAAAGCTCTTAAATCTGCTGCGAAAACCTGCGTTTTAGTGGGAAATTAATGTTTTTCCTGCTTTATATTTATTTTTAACAGAAGACATCATCAGAATCGTCTTTTCGTGAACCGAACGCTGCGGGAATGTGACAGTACCTCCATGGCGAGGGCGGCCGTCTGCTGGTCGTAGTGGTTGAGCGCGTTGGGCATGAAGGTGGAGTTGTACGGCAGCCCCTGGCACATGCGCAGGGTGATGGGCTCGCAGGTGAACAGGCTGTGGCTGCCGGCCGCCGCGTCCATGGGGATGGCCACGCAGGCCGTCAGCATGGACACGGAGAACACCCACAGCAGCCCCATGGCTGCTCTGGACACGGGAGCGGGAGCGAGCGCTGGGAGGGGGGTGGGGGGGGGAGGGGGGCCGGGCTAAGACGGCTGGAACGCTCTGTCTGCTCGTCTCTCCGTCCTCTCGGTATCACGGGGCTCCAGCGCGGCGGCCATGGCTGCTGAAGCTGGCCGCATCCATCGCCGAGGGGAGTCCTGCGAGCCGAGCAGCGAGTCACAGGACCGCCATCGCCGGGAGGGGCCGCGCTGCGTCAGGATGCTCCAAACAAAGGCTGGCTTCCAGGAAGCTTCGCTCTGCAACGAAAACCATCAACATTCAACAAACTGGCTGAGAGAATTAACACCAATCAGACAGACAAGAACCGTTTAAATCAACAAGCTCAAGGTCAAGACCGCAGCTGGAGCAGGACTGGGAGGGTCGCTCCGTCACGCCTACACTCTGAACTTCCACTGCAGCCAAAAGACGTTTCCAGAACAGGATGAAATCACGTGCACGGCTAAAAGAGCGGGAAACACCCATGCGTTGGCTGCGTTGTAAAATCAGTATGTTATACTTTCTGATTATGTTCATGTCTCTGCTTTCAGATTTGTTCTTCCTCGCGATGTTCTCTCTCATATTTCTATTTTAAATTCTGTACATTTGGATTTACGTAGCATGGAAACATGATGTACAGTGTGCATATCGAGCATGCTGGAAACACGTTAACGACAGATCTGAAATGTATCGCGCAGCCAAAGCATCCACAGCAACAAAAAAATCAAGTAAAGGAAGATGAATGAAGAATGTGGAAGAGTGAGAGCCAGAAATGTTCCTCGGGTCTGACCTCTTATTTGCTTCAACAGCTCTGAACAAAGCGGTTTCTCAAAATTACAGCAGCTCGAGTATTGATCACTGGATGAATTCCAATGAATAAACACTCCAGTGTGTGGTAGGGATGCGTTTGGGGTTTGTTCTTAGAAATAACAGTCCTCTTTCTCTTTTTGGACCCAGTTTTAAGCAGGAAAACAAAATCTCCATCACATTTTTCTTTTTTCAAGAATTCCCACCATCAGTGTTTCACAAGCAGATTATTTGATGAAGTTGATGTTTTCAGTTCCTTTTTTAAAATGTTTTTTTTTTTTTTGTTTCTGACTTCCGGCTTGTCGCCAACATGTTGAAATACAGTAATAACAAAAATAAAATATGTTGCATTAGGACTGATCAATGCATCTTCAGGAAACATTTTTAATTTAACTGCAGTTTTATGACATGACTGTTGCGATTCCTGATTTGAAAATGATAATAAATCTGTACTGTGAAGAGTAAATTGCAATTACTGGACATTTTAAGTGACATTTATCAGGATCATTGATGAACTACATATTATTGTAGTGTATTACTAATTTATGCAAAGTATAAAATAACCTTTCCACACAAAACGTATCGGCACAGAGAAGGTAGGAGGATGAATTTTGATAATAGTGAATAAAATCAAAGATAATAAAGTGATGGTAAAGAATATAGACAGAAGAAACGTTTCATTTATAGTTTTTTTCAGGAAGTCATTGAATGCACCATACATGTATTGATTCCTAGCTTAGGTTAGATATTATTGTTAATATTACTGGATATTGACATTATAATGTTTCATTCTCGACACAGGAGAGGTGGGTTTAATGAAAACTCAAACAGAAAAGGCTGCAGTGTCTCCACCTGCAGCGGAATCGCCGCGGTTTAACTTTAAAGCTCGCTAATGCGACAGGACCGCGGCCGCTAGCCTACCTGCCTCTCCGTTACCGGGCGGCTCCTCCCAGCCGCGGCTTCATCAATTCACCGAGCCGCTTCACGTTACGGCGCCGCTTTCTGTCCCTCAATGCCCCCCTGTTTTTCTTTTCTGCCCCCCGGAGGATAAAATCTCCCGGTTTTATCACGCCAAACAGCGGCGGGCGGACAAAAGATGACGGTTAGTTCATCCTTTACGGAGAGAGCGTCCGCGGCCACACCGGCGCAGCGAGCCGGGGCGGGCGGCTCCCGGAGCGGCTCGGTCACCGCGCTCACCCCGCCCGCGCGCCTGAACCCCAGTGGATAAATTCAACTTTACCTGAAACGCTGCGGCGGGCTTCACGTGCTGAAGAGGGTCTGCGCCGCTCCGCGAGTTTTAACAATGAGTGAGTGTCCCTCTTCTTCCTCCTCCTCCTCCTCCTCTCCTCCTGTCCTCTTCCTCCTCCTCCTCCCCCTCACGCCCTCCTCGCTATCTCCGCTCCCTCGCGACGTCAAGTGCGCCATGTTTCACACACAACTTCCGGTCCAGACTGTCACATTAAAAGGGGCCTCATGCAGTGTAGTTAAGATTAAAATACCGAATGCAAAACAGTTTTATTATTTATTATTTATGTTATTCCGATAGCAATACAAATACATCGTTCCATTACACTTTTAGATGAAAAAATAAATAATTCCAAATGAGCAAATATGGATGATGCGGAAAGGAAAGAAACCCGAAGAACCAGACTCAGAGGAGGAGACTTCTGCTGTTCTGATTGGGGTTTGAGGATAAAGGAGAAAAGGAGAGGACAGACCGATTCTGGGGAGAGATTTATAGCAGTTTTTACTTCAGTTGCTTTTTCCTCTTGATAATTAAACCATCTAAAAAATGCAATCAGTAATTGCACGATGTTCACAGTGGCGCAGTGGTTAATGGTCTCTTATAAAAGTGACGTGGTCATTTTGGTTTCTGTGTAGGGTTTGCATGTTCTTCCTGTGTGGGTTTCATCAGGTTTCCTCCCACAGTCCAAAAACAGGCATGAGAGGTGACTTTAAATGGGTAAGAATGTGTGTGTGTGTGTGTGTGTGTGTGTGTGTGTGTGTGTGTGATGGACTGGAGGCCTGTCCACAGTCAATTAATATATTTAAATTGCGCACGCACGCGCGCACACACACACATAACTGAAAAAAAAAGACATGTTGTGCTTTAGTTTGAAACGGCAGGAGTCGTGTTTCCGGTTAGGTTGCGTGCAATTAACGTCACTTGTCGCGGGTCTTTCTTCACAGCAGGTTGTTCTGTCCTCGATGCGCGCGGCCACTCATCCGTGCACGAGCGCTGGTGGGGGCAGACACGTGTTTTTAGGGTCTGCAGCTGCTGCTCGGAGCCCAAACTCTGAAGTTTCAGGTCAGTCTGGATTAAAGTCATTAGTCTAAAATATGCATATAGATAGACAGAGTGGGATATTAAGTTATAAACACTGAGAAACCAGAACTTCACAAATATTAACCAAAGATGTGTAGATTGTTACTTTTCTATCCAATTAAAAAATGTTCCTAAATTGGATCATTTGTTACTGGATTATAACATCTGGTTTCCACATCATACTCCCACACACTACTGAATGATACAGTCCTAAAATAATATATAGTACTGCTTATTACAGTACTGTAATTAAATAACTATTTTTTATTGTGAAGGAATGTGGAAGACTTTCACTCTCTCAAAGCTCAGTTCCAGCACAATTAATTAATTAATTGTTTGTTATCTGTTTTGAATTAATCGAAATTATCTTGATAGATTATCTTTGAAGGTACGACATTTAATAAATGAGCTGCAATAGTCAGTCGAATTAGGAAAACAGAGCAATAATGAAGCCATTTCAAAAGACGTCTACAAGATGTTTCTATTGAAAATCGTCCAGAAAACATAGAAACAGTATGAGCGTTCACCACCAGGTGGTGTGTTGAGTCAGTCCAGGAAGCAGCTTTTAACACAGTGGATGAAAATGTTTTATTTATTTCTTATTTAATTTGCATGTAAAAGTAAAAAAAACAGGGATGAATACAGGAATATAATGCAAACAAACACAATGTGCTCAAGAATGAATGAGAGGAAAAACCCGTAGCGTATGAGAGGCTGGCGGCCTGCAGCTCCTGCAGCGTCAGCACTTTATTCTTGGCTAGTGGTGGAGAGAACTCCTCCTCTCCCCGGAGGGCGGCGAGCCGAGACGGCCCTCCATGAGAGGAGACGCCGTCGCCATGGACACCGGTAAACTCTGCAGCAGGGCAGAGGAAGGAAGAGGCAGTGGGAGTGCAGACACGGCAGAAGAGAGCGCTTTCGGAGGATTTCTGTCTGCAGCCGGAGGATTGATGGTGAGTTCCACAAGCTCTGCTGCAAACTGCATGACCTTCCTCAACATGTTTCCTCTGATCTGTCCATCAGTCTGGCCCTCTGAGGCTGTATGGAGCTCGTTTTTTATCAGAAAGTCTCTTGAATAACTCCAGACAGATCACAGAGGAGGAATCATACCACTCTCTTAAGTCATTTTGGACAAAACCTTCCAAAAAAAAGTGTAAAAATTAAACTTTATTGATTTACTTTTCTGTTTTTCTGCACAAATCTCTTTATTTTGGCTCGAAAATACAAGTTAAACCTTTCAAATTCCTGTTTGATTACTTCAGTGTTGTTCTTTATAATAAATAAGGCACACCAATGAATTATTACATGTTTATTATTATTATTATTGAGATTTTCACTATTACTTATTCTTTATTTGCATCTTTCATCACTTTTTGCACACCAGTGTGTCCTAAAAGCCTCTGTGACTGTAAATTTCTCCGTGGTGAGATAAATAATCTGTTCTATTCTATGTCCAATGGCTGTAGTAAGTTAGTTAAACTTAATGCTACACAAACATTTTCATGAAAGTGATTAATCAAGTCAATATTTTTCAAAAAGAAACAGCCCCTGCCTCATATGTTCAATTTAGAATAACTCATCCTTCATTCTTTTGTCATAAACAGTGAATAAAATACTCAGAATGAGTGAAAATCAAAGGATTGGGCAGAACTGAAGATTTAAAAGTTTGAATATTTTTTTCTTCACAAATGTACTTTTTTTGTAATCCTTATTGGCTCAAGCTTTTGGCAGATTAAACTCTCATCTGGGATTTGCAGAATTCAGAATCTTCACTTTTAGTGAGTTATAAAAAAACTGAAAGAATTGGAATATCTACGATTAAAGAAGGCGTCTAATGTTTTCAGGAGTATAGCCTTCAAATAATTCATGCAGATGCTGTGAAATCTGCGTTTCCTGCAGCCAGCATGCCGACAGCAGCTCGGACTGCAAACTGCAGCAGGACTGGGACCAAACTGAGCTGCTGGACTCCTCTGAACCATCCACAGACCAACAGCAAGGTGGCCGCAGCACACACACACACACACACACACACACACACACACACACACACACACACACACACACACACACACACACACACACACACACACACACACACACACACACACACACCTCCAGGACTGGAGCAGCACACACACCAAAACAATTACAATTTTTCAAAAGAACAAATCCTTAAAATTTGAATTCATGTATTTCCAATTTTAAATTCTCCTTCTATGTTATCCTTTATTTTTTTCACATACAGTAGATCAAAAAAAGTTCAGCTGATTTTAAAGACAAATCATGATTGTTAACATGAATAAAAAAATAATTAAATAAATAAAGACAGGAGGATTGCTCCTAAACCACCTCACTGAGCAGTGATGTCCAACCAGGGGGGCCCGACCCTCGTGGGGGGCTCTAAAGCTTCATGGGGGGGTCGTGGCTCGCTCTTCATTTTAAAGACCATAATAACATTTTTCTGTCGTTAAATTGTGTCTGAAGTTTGAAGCAGTTTGAAATGGAACAGTTCAGATGAGACGACGAGGCGTCGCTCCACCAGAGGTTTGGTTTCTGTGACTGTAAAGAATCCTGAGGAACCCAGAAAATAAAATCACCAAAGGTTGTTTCATCCTCGAAAGTTTAGTGTTTTAAAAGTTTTCTAAAAAGTCTCAGTAAAAACAGAAAGCCTTGGATGAACTCTCCCCTCAGGTGTTCGCAGAGAGACGCAGCCTCCTGGCCAAGTGGGTGAGTCCAGCTCCAGATCTGACGCAGAGGTTTTCTCTGAGTGAGCCTCACACTGCGCCCTGCTGTGTGTGTGTGTGTGTGTGTGTGTGTGTGTGTGTGTGTGTGTGTGTGTGTGTGTGTGTGTGTGTGTCAGTTTGACCGGTGGACGGACGGCCAGAGGAAGGCCGTCCTGCAGGACCTGGTCCAGAGCTGCTCGGTGGGGCAGCTCAGCTTCCTGAGCCTCAGCCTGAGCGGACGGCTCCCCCTGCAGGCCGCGGACTTCGCCTGCCTGCTGCCCAGGGCCCTCTGCCTCTACGTCTTCTCCTTCCTGGACCCCCGCAGCCTGTCCCGATGTGCTCAGGTTCAAAACCCGGGAGGCGCCGCAGAGCCGGGGTCCGAGCGCCCGCCGCAGGGGCTGATGGGAGTCTGTGTCTGCAGGTGAGCTGGCACTGGAGGAGCATGGTGGACCTGGACCAGCTGTGGATGAGGAAGTGTCTGAAGCTGGGCTGGTGCGTCCACCCCTGCCCGACTGCCTTTGAGCAAGGCGTCTGGAAGAGACGCTACATCCAGGGCGTCCAGGAGCTGAAACTGAGCCGCCTGCAGGTGGAGAAGAGGGATTGAGTTCTCCACAAGACAGAAACTACCAGAGAACATCACCACAGGTTTTAATCTCTGTTTGCAGATCATCTGCTCCCACGAGCAAGGCAGGATTCCAGCGGTCAGCAGGAGACAGGAGGCGGATGCCACGGCCTTCGGGGGCGGGGGGAGTCCAGCATCGACCCCCCAGACCGCGGGGAGACGCTCCGGATCGGGGTTAAAGACGGAGAAACAGCCACCGTGGAGAGACTCGGACAGACACCCCAAAGACACCGTCCGCTTCAACTACCTGGACAACCTGGACCCCCCCCCAGAGGACCGGACAGGGTGAGACCAGACCGGCCCCCGACCACGTCTTCCTCCGTCTCCTGGATCCAGAGAGGAGCTGAGAGCAGCTGACTGACCGGGGCTGTGTGTCTGCAGGTCCTCCAGCAGCAGGCGGCGGTCCGACGCTCAGTACAAGCTCCGCAAGGCCAAGTCGCTGGTACAGTCTGCCGCCGCCGCAGCCGCCGCCGGGGGGGGCGGGCCTGCTCTCTGGAGACCGAACAACCAGTAGCATCATGCTGGAACCGAGCAGCGTTTACACTGAAACACATGTTCATGATGAGAGGAGGGGAGGGGAGGGGGGATGAGACTGAGGATGAGGAGCGAGGGAAAGGTGAAATAGAGGACAGAGTTGCATCTAATTAAGGTCTAATGAAACACACGCACACACACACACACACACACACACGCACCTTCATTTGTCATTAATTTATGTGACTTCTGTAGATTCATTTTTTTCCACAGATTTGACTCATCCAAGGAAACTGTCCATCTTTCCTTCTTCCAGATGATGCTGAGCTCTAACAGCAGACCTCCTCCTCCTCCTCCTCCTCCTCCCCCTCCCCCCTCCTCCATCAGCTGCCCCCTCCCAGCAGAGACCTGGGAGAGCCTCCTCCGCCTGTCCCGGTGTGACGCCGGCGTCCGGCCGGGCCCGGTCAGGCCGCCGGTGCCCCGTCTGAGCGAGGAGGCGCTCCGGGCGGCACGGCGCACGCACAGGAGCGCTCCTGGTAAACCGAAGCTCCATCAACCTCCTCCACCCCCCCAATACCCCCATCCACCCCCCCCCACTACTGCCCCAAGCTGCACATGATGTAACCAGACAGCAAGAAACCCGCTCAGGGCCGATCAGAGGGGTAAAAAGAGTCTGACGCTGCAGGAAAGTGACTGTGACCTCGTTAGAAACAAAACACACACCGCTGAGCTCAGTCTCACACACACACACTGAGCTGGTTCAGCATCAATGAGGCACTCCTCATCTGGTAAACAGGAGTTTAGTGACAACATGTGGCCGAGACCATCATGAGGACAGAGAGAGAGAGAGACAGCAGCTCTGCAACGTTTTCATGAGAAAAGTTAAATAAATGAGTGTCGTTCAAATGAATCGTGAACCATTCTGAGTTTTGGTTTTAATGTCTTCAGGGACTCCACTGTTTCCCTCTCAGCCCTGGATGGAGCTGGCCTCTCACGCACGAGGGCAAAACACCGCCCCCTGGTGGACTGGAGGAGAACTGCAACACACAGCATGAGGACCAGAGCCTGAAGACCAGATCTCAAGGAACAGTGTATGATGGTGAAATTTGCCAAGAATCACAACAATTTGATTTCAAATAACTCACAATAATCCCTTTTTGAAGTAATGTAATGTGATTGATGTTTATTTTCTCTTCTCATTAATTCTGCTTGATGTTCGTTAAACTGTATTCAATACTGTGAGTAAAGAAGTGAGAAGGTTTATAAGAAATGTACCACCTTTATTATCCAACCCACAATCCCATTCACAAAGCCAGAGGATGCTTTTTCTTCTCAGTGAGTCCAAACTCCAAAATTACACAAACAGCGAGTCAATTTATAAAAAAAAGAAAATAAACAAAACAAACATTAACCTGGGACTGAGACACACAGCAACACGTCGTCGACAGAGAGTGGAGCTTCACCACGTTTTCAAAACCGCTGCTAAAAACCCCCCACAGTTTTCCTCCTCCTCCTCCTCCCCCTCACGCCCTCCTCGCTATCTCCGCTCCCTCAAGACGTCAAGCGCGCCATGTTTCACACACAACTTCTGGTCCAGACTGTCACATTAAAACGGGCCTCACGCAGTGTAGTTCAGATTAAAATACCGAATGCATAACAGTTTTATTATTTACTATTTATTTTATTCCGATAGCACTGAATACATCGTTCTATTAAACTTTTAGATGGAAAAAATAAATAATTCCAAATGAGCAAATATGGATGATGTGGAAAGGAAAGAAACCTGCAGAACCAGAGTCAGAGGAGGAGACTTTCTGCAGAGGGATGTTTCTGCTGTTCTGATTGGGGTTTGAGGATAAAAGAGAAAAGGAGAAAAGGAGATGACAGTTAGATTCTGGGCAGAGATTCAAATCAGTTTTTACTTCAGTTGCTTTTTCCTCTTGATAATTAAACCATCTAAAAATTGCAATCAGTAATACACGCGCCACGAACGTCTCCTCTACCAACAGGAGCTCCTCCAATGGGGTGGGAACTGGGTGGAGCTAGCCAGGCGGAGATGCTACATGCTAACGCTAGTTTTCCAAGATCGCCAACCCCAGCTTTAAATAAATGTGGTTTATTGTGAAGGAATGTTGAAGACTTTCAGAGCAGTGCCGCTCTCAAAGCTCTGGTCCAGCACAGAGGACTACCGGTAATCGAAATTATCTTGATAGATTGTCTTTGAAGGCACAATATTTAATAAATGAGCCGTAATAATCTGTCGAATTAGGAAAACAGTGCAGTCCTGAAGTCTTTTCAAAGACATCTTCAAGATGTTTCTCTTGAAAATCGTCCAGAAAACATGGCCGCCATGTGACGATGTTAGCCCCCACTGGGTTACAGCGCGCATGAGCCATCTAGTGTTTGCATATCTATCTATGGGGACAAGCTCTGCTGCAAACTGCATGACCTTCCTCAACATTTTCCTCTGATCTGTCCATCAGGCTGGCCCTCTGAGGCTGTATGGAGCTCGTTTTTATCAGAAAGTCTCTTGAATAACTCCAGACAGATCACAGAGGAGGAAACATACCACTCTCTTAAAGTTGTGAAAAGTTCAGCTGATTTTAAGGACGAATCATCATGATTGTTAACATGAATAAAAAAACAATTAAATAAACAAAGACAGGAGGATTGCTCCTAAACCACCTCACTGAGCAGTGATGTGTCAGTTTGACCGGTGGACGGCCGGCCAGAGGAAGGCCGTCCTGCAGGACCTGGTCCAGAGCTGGAGACAGCAGGTGGATGCCACGGCCTTCGGGAGCGGGGGGAGTCCAGCATCGACCCCCCCAGACCGCAGGGAGACGCTCCGGATTGGGTTAAAGACCCAGCGAGAGCTCCGGGATCTCTCCCGGAGTGGAAGACAACAATTTCATGGCCGCCATAACCGATGGCAGCTACTACAGCACAGCGGGTTCCTCACGGTGGAGGGAGAGGTGGTGGAGGTACGTATTTCCTCAGCTAGCAGCTTCAACCTGACACCAAAAACACAATTCTGACTCTCCTCCTCTTGTTCCTCAGATCCTGGTGCAAACCATGACGAAGCGAGGAGGGAGAGGAGCGGCCCCTCTCCACAGGATCACCCTGTGGGAGGTTACTTACAGTTTAGTTATTACTGGCTGCTTCATTGTGGAACACACACACACACACACACACACAAAAACAGAGGGATGGAGAGAAGAAAATGAGACAGATGGAGACAACCTGCACCCTGACACTGTGAGACACTGATGTCTTCTCTGTCCATGTCTCATATTTGTTCCATCCACAGGGTGGAGCAGCAGTGCCGGTGGTCCTGTGGAGGGGGGCCTCCCTCCGCCCTCTGCAGCCGGGGGCCGCCATCGTGGTCACCCACTTAAAGATGGTGGGAAATGAGTTCGGCCCCCAGCTGCATTCATCGAACCACACAAGCTTCCAGGTACTTTTCTCTTCACTGTTTGCAGGGCTTGATGACCTCCGGCACGGAGCCGCAAATCCGGCGTAGAGATATTTTGGGGTTTCTTCTTCTCTGTAACCAGTCAGTAAGTGACAGTTCTAACTACCAGTGGTTCTCAATGTTTAGGAGCTTTAGCCAATCAGAGCGAGTCGGGCTTGCCTTAAGTGTTTCACACTTTGGACAAAGCATCCGATTGGTTTCTAGCCGTGCGCTGATCACTTCACTGGCTTCTCTCGTATCGAGGCAGAGCTGAATTTACCGGCGTCCAGCCCGCCTGCTGACTGACCGGGGCTGTGTGTCTGCAGGTCCTCCAGCAGCAGGCGGCGGTCCGACGCTCAGTACAAGCTCCGCAAGGCCAAGTCGCTGGTACAGTGTGCCGCCGCCAGGGGGGCGGGGCTGCTCTCTGGAGACCGAACAACCAGTAGCATCATACTTTATTGGGAGAAGTGGAAAGTTCTCCCCGTGTCCGTGCCTCCACTCACCTCATTTGAATGTCTGGCTTTTAAGTTGCCTGGTCCCTGTCCCACGTAACTGCCACTGTTTACCGCCCCCCTAAGCTGAACTGTCATTTTTTAAATGAATTTTCCACCCTCCTCACCCACCTGTCTACCTTGTCCCCGAACGTCATCCTGCTATAGGTGACTTCAACATACATATAGACAATTCTAATCTCCCCCTCACCAAAGACTTTTTATCATGTCTGGAGAGCTTTGATTTTGCTCAATTCACTGACTTCCCGACCCACGAAAAAGGACATTTTTTGGATTTAATCTGCTGCTCTGGCCTCACTCCCTCCAACTGCACTGCCGATGAACTCCCCGTCACTGACCACTTCCTCCTCACCTTCAGTGCCACACTCTCCCTCTCCACCATCAAGCCCCCCCGTCTCATCTCTTTCCGGAATATAAATGACCTTAACCCTGACACTCTCTCCACCAGCCTTGACTCCATCTCCATCCCGGACTCCCTCTCCAACCCTGAAGAACTGGTCACGCTCTATAACAACAGCCTACAGGACATTCTCAGCTCTCTCGCCCCAGTCAAAACCAGTCAGGTCTCTTTCTCCTCCTCTGCCCCCCCTGGTTCACCCCTGAGCTCCGAGAGATGAAAGCCAGGGGTCGTCAACTCGAGCGCCTCCATAAAAAAATCTGGTCTCACAATCCATAAGGACATGTACAATAACCATCTTCCTCTTCACAAGGACTCCATAACTCAAGCCAAATCCAGCTGTTACTCAAAAACACTCTTCTCTCTGTTTAATAAAATCACGCAACCATCAAACTCCCTCCCACCCCGTCTGTATTCCACTGACTCCTGTAACTCCATAATGCAGTTTTCCAATCGCAAAATCAACAATATCCACCAGAATCTATGCCTGACCAGACCACCTCCCTCCCGACCACCCCCTCTCCTGCCCTCTCACTATTTTTCCAGTTTTCATCCCCCCACTGCTTCTGAAATTGCTGATATCATCCAAAAGTCCAAGCCCTCTACCTGCCAGCTGGACCCCCTCCCCACATCCCTGGTCAAATCCTGCCTCCCCCCCCTCCTCCCTCTCATATGCACCATCATCCATTCCTCACGCTCCTCTGGTATTGTTCCCTCTTCAGTTAAAACAGCATCTGTGACCCCCACACTAAAGAAACCCGGTTCAGATCCCAACAGCTTTAATAACCTCCGCCCCATTTCTCACTTACCTTTCATTTACAAAATTCTGGAAAAAGTAGTGGCCAGCCAGCTCCATTCTCACCTCACCCTCAATAATCTTTATGAGCCCTTTCAATCTGGATTTTGCCGCCGTCACAGCACAGAAACCACCCCCCTTAAAATCACCAATGACCTCCTCATGGCAGCTGATTCTGGTTCACTCTCCATCCTCATCCTCCTCGATCTGAGTGCGGCCTTCGACACCATCTCACACCCCGTCCTCCTCCATCGGCATCACCCACACACCCCTCAGCTGGTTCCACTCATATCTGAAAGGCCGCACTCAGCTCATTCAGCTTCAGTCATTTAAATCAGACCCCTCCCCAGTCACTACAGGTGTCCCCCAGGGCTCAGTCCTGGGACCCCTCCTCTTCGTCATCTACCTCCTCCCCCTCGGCCATACTCTTCGCAAATTTAACATTCAGTTCCACTGCTTCGCGGACGACACCCAGCTCTACCTCTCCTGCAAACCCAGTTCCACGCCCCCACCCCCCTCCCACCCCCCTCCCTCATCTCCTGCCTTTCTGACATTAAGTCTTGGTTCTCTGCAAACGTCCTCCAATTAAACAGCAATAAAACTGAAATCCTCCTTGTTGGCACTAAATCCACGCTTGCTAAAGTAGACAGTCTTTCCCTCCCCATTGACAGCTCCTCGGTCTCCCCTCCCCCTCAGGTCAAGAGTCTGGACGTCGTCCTCGACAGCACTCTTTCCTTCCAGTCCCACATTAATGGCATTACTCGGTCCGCTTACTTTCACCTCCGTCCCTCCCTCACTCCTCACGCTGCCTCCATCCTCGTCCGCAGCCTTGTAACCTCCCGTATCGACTATTGTAATGCTCTCCTCTTCGGCCTTCCACAGAAATCACTCCATAAACTTCAACTGGTCCAGAATTCTAGAACTCTCTCCCCCCGGACCTCCGCAATTTGAACTCTCTGTCCCTCTTCAAGTCCAGACTCAAAACCCATCTGTTCAGATCTGCATACTCCACTCAGCTCTGACTCACTACTCACATCTCCTCACCGTCATCTGCTGTGTTTTGCTACTCATGATTTTACTTTATTATTATTGTTCTTATTGTTGTTTTAATCTTGTAAAGTGTCCTTGAGTTCTTTGAAAGGCGCTTTGAAATAAAATGTATTATTATTATTAAAGGTGAAATAGAGGACAGCGTTGCATCTAATTAAGGTCTAATCACACACACACACACACACACACACACACACACACACACACACACACACACACACACACTTTCATGTTTTTTTTCCCACATATTTGACTCATCCAATGAAACTGTCCACCTTTTCTTCCAGATGATGCTGAGCTCTAACAGCAGAGCTCCTCCTCCTCCTCCTCCTCCTCCTCCTCCTCCTCCTCCTCCTCCACCTCCCCCCTCCTCCATCAGCTGCCCCCTCCCAGCAGAGACCTGGGAGAGCCTCCTCCGCCTGTCCCGGTGTGACGCCGGCGTCCGGCCGGGCCCGGTGAGGCTGCCGGTGCCCCGTCTGAGCGAGGAGGCGCTCAGGGCGGCACGGCGCACGCACAGGAGCGCTCCTGGTAAACCGTCAGTCCCCCCCTCCACCCCCCCCATACCCCAACTCCTGCCCCGGGCCCCACATGATGTAACCAGACAGCAAGAAACCCGCTCAGGGCCGATCAGAGGGGTAAAAAGAGTCTGACGCTGCAGGAAAGTGACTGTGACCTCGTTAGAAACAAAACACACACACGCACGCAAACACACACACTGAGCTGGTTCAGCATCAATGAGGCACTCCTCATATGGTAAACTGGAGTTTAGTGACAACATGTGGCCGAGACCATCATGAGGACGGAGAGAGAGAGAGAGAGAGAGAGAGAGAGAGAGAGAGAGAGAGAGAGAGAGAGAGAGAGAGAGAGAGAGAGAGAGAGAGACAGCAGCTCTGCAACGTTTTCATGAGAAAAGTTAAATAAATGAGTGTCATTCAAATGAATTGTGAACCATTCTGAGTTTTGGTTTCAATGTTTTCAGGGACTCCACTGTTCCCCTCTCAGCCCTGGATGGAGCTGGCCTCTCACGCACGAGGGCAAAACACCGCCCCCTGGTGGACTGGAGGAGAACTGCAACACACAGCATGAGGACCAGAGCCTGAAGACCAGATCTCAAGGAACAGTGTATGATGGTGAAATATGCCAAGAATCACAACAATTTGATTTCAAATAACTCACAATAATCCCTTTTTGAAGTAATGTGATGTTATTGATGTTTATTTTCTCTTCTACTCATTAATTCTGCTTGATGTTCGTTAAACTGTATTCAATACTGTGAGTAAAGAAGTGAGAAGGTTTATAAGAAATGTACCACCTTTATTATCCAACCCACAATCCCATTCACAAAGCCAGAGGATTCTTTTTCTTCTTATATAAACAGTGAGTCCAAACTCCAAAATTACTCAAACAACCTGTCAGTTTATGACGAAAAGTAAAAAACAAAACAAACATCAACCTGGGATTGAGACACACAGCAGCACGTCGTCGACAGAGAGCGGAGCTTCACCACATCTTCAAAACCGCTGCTAAAAAAAAACTGTTTTTACAAAGTATTATTTAAAAAACATCCTGATTTTATGGCTTTTAGATGAAATCAAATCAAGAAAAAAGAAGAAATCTTGATGTTTACAGTAGAGCTCAGTTCAGGTTTCCGGACTGTGACGGATTATTGAACACTGAGAGAATCTGAGCCAATAATGACATTTCAAATAAAGTTTAAATTAATTGATCATTTCCACCTGAAAACACTTTTACGGAAGGTTTATATTTAAGGAGTAATTGCACTTGATATTAGATTCAAATGTGCTTCATTTTTTTTTTTGTCGATGTCCATTTTTAAGGCAATGTTGTGCTTTCCTGACGTTTTAATCCGCCTCAAACCAAACATGGTGAAGTTCAGAGAAAACCAAAGGACGATGGTTAACTCATTAAAAAAGAATTTACATCGATAAAATGTCTTAACTGGTCCCCAGGTGTTTCTGTTTTTCTCTGGTTTTCGGAACAAACTTATAGAAAATAATACACGAGCGTGGATTGTCCAGTTGTTTCTCTCGAAAAACTGAAGGAAAGAGGGAAAAGCCAGTTTCAGAACAGCAGCCGACACGATCAGTAAATCACGACTGAAGCTGATTTCCTTCATCAGTTTGATCCAAAGTGAATTCAGAAGCTGGAACATTATGTTTGTGAGATATTGAGGGGAGTTTACAGCAGCTGGAATGAAGAAAAACACATGAAAAGTTGAATTTTTTTTTTACCTGGATATGATTGAAATACTTTAAATTATAAACTTAGAAATGATTTACTAAATTTTCTTCTACTTGAAGAAAATAATTTTTTGGCCTTTTGCTGAAAATTACTCCAGAGTTTAAAACAATAAGTGTTTTTTTTTCACATTTTAAGTGAAATGCAGTCTTCCTGGAGGCTACCAGTTGGCCCTGTAGCATCATTCTGTTGTCTCACTGAGACATCTAGTGGCCTCAGATGGTATAGTTTTAATATTTAGGTCACTTGACCAGAAAGATAATCTGGAAAATACTTTATTCTCACATTAAAAAGCGTTCGATTGGGCAGAATTGATGAAACCTTTTACAAGAGCTCGGACTTGTGGAGGAATAACTGACGTTGTTCGTTTCTGCAAATCAACACTTTGTTGAATGTTAATATTTGGGATGTAAGACGCCCTCCAGTGGTTGAAGGTGTGATTGCTCATATCAACCTGAAACAACTTGCAGCAACTCTTCCTGATTTATAATGAAAAAAAACAAACGTGTGTGCCATTTTGATCCATTCAGTATTTCCTAAAGTTTATGAAGCCAAACGGTTTGAATTTGGTTCTTTTTTTTCCTTTACATGGTGTGTTTGAAACATAATTTACCTGTTTGATCATCACAGCAGTCAAAACACCTGAAACACATTAAAAAGTGTTCAACCAGTTTAGAACTGCTTCTGGGTCAGTTGTGACTCGGATCTGTTGAGATGATGGTTTCATGTCCATCAGTGTGCGAAGTTCAGGAAGATCATGGCTCAACTCTGCTAAAAACAACAGTCACGTTCTCATGTTTTGAAATGTTTTCTTCCAGAAAGAAGTGCTTAAAGGGAAAAATGCATGATCTCTAAGCATTGTACAAATAATTTTATTCTTTTATTGTTATACTCTGAAGGCACTAATCATTAACTTCGATCTAAAACAGCACCAGTAGCACTTTTGAATTGGAAATAAAGGAAATACTGATACCGGTTACCATGGCGATCACAGTCCTGCATATAGTAACGCATCAGAATCTTAAATACGGAATTAAGTCAGAAAAACTGGACAAAGATGGTAAAAACCGTCGCTCAGGAGCTTTTATTCGTCACTAATGAAGTTAAATAGAAAACAGACTGATTGCAGAAACGTACAAGGTCGACATCTCTCTCTCTCCATTATTGTCTTTTCACACTTTGTGTTCACAGTGGATTCATTTCAACAGGTTCACACAAAAACAAGAGCTGAAGCATTAAAAAACAAACAAAAAACAAAACAAAACACTGGTTTCTGTCACCCGTTCTGAGTTTTTAGCCCTTCGCACACAAAAGGAAGCTTCCCCGTCTGAGAGAGAACACTGACCGACACGACTTCATCTGTGATAGAAAAACACAATTTAAAACCCCCACAGAGATTAAGCTTTGAAACAAAGAGGATTGGTATGAAGAAGATGAATTAAAAGACATTTTTCTGCTGCCTCCCTGGTTTCTCTCCGTGCTGTGGATGTTGTTGTAAGGCTGCCGGCGCCCCGCCGGGTTCTCCTTCAGGCTCTGCTCACTTGGAGGGAATGACGACGCAGATACACACGAGTATTCACATCGAGTCCTTTCTTTTTAAATAATGTAAACATATACATCTTATGTGAGGTCAGAGCCGTGATCCTCTTCATATTTATTTATATATTTATATTTATATATATATAAAAAAGAGAGAAACGGGACAGATTACTGGAGCATCGTCCGGATGTTCTTGGGAGTGGACTCGTCGTTCAGGTGCTTTGTGGTGAATCTGGGGAGGAAAACACAACATGAGCGAGACGTTCAGTGTGTGTGTGTTTCTGAGTGTGTGTGTTTCTGATGCTGAGCCGTCGTTCTTCTGGCTGGATGGACCTACTTGAGAGCGTTGAGCAGACCTTCGACGTTGTCAGCCGGCTGGTCCTTCAGGACCTTTATGCAGCCCTTCATCTGTTGGGGAACCAGACGAGCAGAGTGTGAGTGGCAGCATGGAGCAAAGACACACTGATCCGTGTGTGTGCGTGCGTGTGTGTGTGTGTCTCACGTCGATCTTGGAGGACTTGTTGAAGGCTCCGTTGGGGTGAACGTGGTCGTAGAGGATGATGACTCCCACCATCACCCTCATGCAAAACAGGAGTGTGTCCTCGCTGCTGAAACGGCTTGAGTACTCTCTGAACACACACACACACACACACACACACACACCTTGAAACAATCACACTGCATTAATAATCTGAGTTCTTTAATCTTATTAATGAGGTAAAATGTCCAAAAACTGATCAAACTGCTCTAAATTGAGAGAGAACTGATCTTAATTCTGGATAAACATAGAGATCAGGAAGAGAAGGAACACTGTGATTATAAAACAGCTGATACTGTAAAAGAATCTGATCTGAATGTGGTGTGTGTGCGTGTGTGTGTGTGTGTGTGTGTGAACTCACGGTGTTTCTAACATGACCTTACACACACTGGCCATGGTGCTCAGGCAGTCTGTGGTGTTCTCCAGCGGAAGAGTCTTGTTCTGCAGAACGGATCACACACACACATATTTGTTGACAAAAACCTCCTGATTCAAGGTTTCTCTCACATGACCTGCTGACCCCCCCCAGGAGAAACACAATCTGGACTTTTCCTGGATCACTTGTCTGATCTTCAGAACTTTTAGAACCTTAAATTTCACATTCCACCCTGAATGAGGTCAATCGGCTCCACAGCTGCTCTGCATCCCGTCCCTTTACACTCTGCTGTGATTTGAGGAGAACGAGGCTTCGAGAAAAAGGGATTTTCTAAAGTTGTGAGCAGAGATTCTCCTGTCTGCTCTTCAACAGCCCTAAAAACAAGCAGGCGTCTATTTCCTGTCAGTTCGGCTTCACCTCCGTCACGAAGTTGGTGGTGGCGGTGCTGAGCGTCTTGAGCATGGGCGTGGCCTCGGCGTAGAACAGCGACATCCGGTTGGCCATCTCGTTGTTGACCTCGTTCTCGATGTCGAGCTGTGGGCCAGACACAGGTCAGGAGCAGAATCCACGGCGCCGTGCCGCCGCCATCCCCCCTCAGACCTCCTGAGCGGGTCCAGACTGAAGTCTGCGGCTGTCGTTTTGGGGGGAAAACTCACGTTCATGTTGTTTATCCGGTTTCGACTGATGGTCCGTCTGTAGTAGCTGAAGTCGTTCTGGATGGCAGGAATTCTCATCTGAGGCCAAAACGAGAGAAGAAGTCGCTAGTGCACAAAGGATTGTGGGTAAATACAGAAATAATCCCACGCAGGGTGAGATCAATGATACACTTTGTGCAATAACTGTAATGGATTTGCATTAAATATAAACCGAGTTAGAAGCTCTTGCGCCTGAACTTTGACCTCCTGAATGTGTGTGTGGTTGGCCGGATCGGCTCGCACCTTGAGCTCGTCGAAGCGCAGCGTGAAGTGGAGGATCTCGGCGAACTGCTTGGCCAGCGCCTGCTCGCGCTCCAGGTGCTGGGTGGGCGTGAGCGGCGGACACGTCAGGGACTCCAGCAGACTCTGCAGAGCCTCTTCTGCACAGACCGGGACAGGTTCTCAGTCCAGTCCGGGAGGAACCGGCGCTCACACACACACTCTCACACAACACACACACACCTAGTCTGAGAGAGAAGCTGTAGAACTTCTTGAGCTTGATGACCAGCGGGCAGACGGAGTTCCAGGCTCGCTCCTGCAGCAGGAGGTCGTTGGGGTTCTGGATGGCCTGAGACACAAACACACGGGTTACGGACCGGGCGGCCGGCGCTCCGGACTCCGTGGGACCGGGAGCGGCGAGCGGGGCTCACATCTCGGATCTCCTGCCCGGCTCCTTTGTAGGCCTGCAGGCCGGTCAGGATGTTCTCGGAGTCCTGCAGGACGGCGTTCACCTGGTTCCACACCTCGCGCTCTCCGTCTGTCGGCTGTGCGTCTGAGGCGCACGGCGAACAACAACGCTCACATCAGCTCAACGGTTATCGATATACAAGGCAGAAGCTTCAGGCTCTACTTAAAATCAAAACTCATCAATTCAGTGTTTTGGTGTCAGGAGAGTTTTGCATTTACACGACAACGTTTTGAAAACGATGTTTACAGCATTTCTGATAGTTGATGCCGTTGCTGCCTAAACATTTTCAAATAGTTGTATTTTCCCCTGTTTCCGTGGCGACGGTGTTTTCAAAACGCTCCACTTTGGAAGGCGTTCTCAAAAAGTTGCGTTTTCGTCGACTCCAAACACCGTCGTCACGGCAACAGACGCCCAAAACGCAGCAAAAAGTCTTGGACTGAAAAGGTTTTTCGTGATCTGTGGCTGAATGAAGAACGCCGAGCGCGACGAGCCGCTTCGTTCACAGCGTTTATTTCAGACCGTGTGCGACTGAACTCCGCCGCCTCGGGCGTCCGTCTCCACGCCTGTAATTCAAGATTCTGCGCAGTATTGGACCGATGAGCGTTCCAGCCTGGACGGCTCCTCCGAAACACTATACACACCGGAGACAATTACCTTTATTGCATCTCGCCTTAAGCGGTGCAGGAAGCTGCTTTATCTTGTTTTTTTATTTTTTTTTAAACACACCGAGGCGTCAAAAGGTGTGTGAAGAGAGAGAGACTATGAGATCTAGAACAGGAAAGACCATTTAAAGGGTGAGATTTTGGGGGAATAACCTAAAAACATCTGGGTTTGCAGCAGCTGCAGGAGAACGTGGCGCGGCGCTCTGGGCTCTCCTGGCCGCCCGGCGCTCACGAGCGCCGCTCTAAATATAGAGCGCCGCTGACATTAAAAACTGCGTCTGGGGTCTGCTTTGCATTTCAAAAACCTTTCCACTCCCGTCGTTTCCTCTGCGCTGAGTAAACAAAGCCTGAGGTTGGCGGCATTGTGAGAGCAGCTGAAATGCCAACGTGGAGGCGTGCTGTTGGTTTTTTTTTTTTTTTAGTTCCTACAGGAGGCAGCGGGTTAAAAACATGAAATACATGCGCAGTAACTGAGTTATTGGAGTTGATGTTGAGTAAACAGGTAGTTTGATTGTGGAGAGTTTGACTTTATTCCCTCTGTGACCTCCATCACCACCACCTACCGGCCCTACAGGGGGTCCCACCCCTCAGGTTGGGCGCCGCCGCTTTCAACACACCGTTCAATCACATGATCATTACAATGTTAATAAATGACAGGATGCCATGTGCGTGCAGCTGATCTGTCACAAGAGCACAAAGAGAGACGTGCAGACAGTTAGTGAAGGCCGGGAGCAAAGGTCAGAGGTCAAACCCATTCTTCTTTATAGTGACACGTGGAGAAAAGAGTCTCTATTTTTTTTTTAAAAAAAAGAACGAGAAATGTACTGAAATAAATCAGGAATTATAATAATAACTGCCTTCAGAGGCCACATTAGAAATGTAAAAGAGGAGCAGTGACAAACTCTGGCTGAATGGTTTGACCTCTGACCCGAGGAGGAGGGGAAATGAAGAGGGCAGAAACTGTGCTCACTTTCAAAGTCAAGGAAAAAGTTTGGCCCCTGTTCAAGCTCTGTGCAAGTGAGCACTTTTAACAGATTCCCCATTTGGTTTCTGCAAGAGAGAAAGAGAAGAAGAGGAGAGAGGAAAAAAAAGGAGGCGCGATGTTAAAAAGTCATCAAAATAATGTTATTCCAGCGGAGACGAGGAAAGGAGGAGGAGGAGGAGGTCTCCACCGAGCAGAGGGAAACGGGAGGACAGCGGAGCGGCGAAGCGACGAGCCTCCAGGGAAACGGCTCCCTTCACTCCCCACCACCACCAGCAGGAGGCGCAGCGGCGGCTCGGGTCCTCGGACACTTACTTTCAAAGTCCAGGAAAAAGTGTGGATAGTTCTCTATTTCCCTTGTTAGGACTTTTAGCAGGTTACCCATTCCAGCAAACCTGATGGTTGAAATAGTGAGAAATAACAAGAAGCAGGTGAAAACACACACAACACACACACACCGGTCGTCTCTACCTTAAGCTGAAGTGTGTGTGTGTGTGTGTGTGTGGAACACGTTTGATATTCAGCAAGGCAAATCCAGCAATGTGGCGATCACATTATGGAGCCTAAATTCCCCTGCAGACTGGACAAAGTCTGACTGAGTTTCTCCTGAGTGGTGTTGGTGTTTCCTGGTCAGATAAAGAAGCTGAGAGAGCACATGAGACTTCCCTGCTCGCCTGGAAGCAGACCTCTCTAAACGCAGCGCAGACCGACTCCTCAATTACAGTTACACTCTGTAAAGCTTTTATTGGAGGCATGAAGGCGGGAGGTAGGGAGGCAGCAATTTCCAGGGAGCAGCCACACACACTGGAGTAACAGCAACTCACTGAACTACGACTTCAAAACAGAGAAAAGGGACAGGGTGAGCATATCACAGAAGGTGGAGGCACGATGCTACATCTAAAGACAGGGGAGGATGGTACGCTCCGGGAGTCACAAATCCATTTTCCTCCAGAAGCTATCCCGTCTTTTCTTCTCACACCGAGCCATCCGGCTCGCCTCGATCCGAGAGCGGGGACAACAAAGGGGCTTCTGTGCTGCAGCGTGCACATGACGATCACACTGCGTCGCTCTGCGCCGCCTCCAGCCAGCCGTCGCCCACTTTCCAAACGCGGCGTTCATCTCTCTGCGCAACTTCAAACCCGACTGGAGGTCTGCGCAACAACAGGCTGCACAACTCCTACTGGGAACTACATACATTAGAACGCAACGCATCATTCTGCTGCAAGGCCTTCATGAGAGGCTCTGCTCTGACCACAAGGGGGCAGCGTTGGTGCACGGGCGCGCTGTGGCTGCAGGGAAGAAGACTGTGCAGGGATGGTGTCATGTTGGTACATGAGGCTCAGCTTTCAGAAGTCTGACCCGCGGCTACGAGCTTCTCAGCACTACTTTCCGTATTTCTCCAGCAGCGCTTCAGACTCCTGTTAACCAGACGGCAATAAAACACACACTTACAGCAGGGGGGGAAAAAAATAAAAACAAAACTTTTAATCTCTCAATGCCGGCATTTCAGAAACCACCAAAACACTGATTTTAACCTGGGATCACGTGGCTTTTCAGAGACTCTCTCATGGCTTAAGCGGGAAAACAATTAAACTAAAACTATGAAAATTGGCTTAAAAAGGTAAAACTGCTTGAATGGTGAAAACATCTAAAAAAAAAAACCTGTGTCAAAATAAATTAACTACAATAACTAAAAGCGCTAAAAGGGAAATCGTGTCGTAAACGGTAACGGTACAGTGGCTAAAGGAGCTAAAAAGAAAGACATAAAACGTAATAAAATGTCAACATTTCATAATGATAAATCTTAAATGTCAAAGAGCCAGCATCAACTGCAATTTTAAAGAATAGAACAAAACTATACATCAAGGTTATGCGGCTGCAGATTAATTATTTTTGGTGGAAAATGAACATTTTTAGTCATAAAGGTTGCTGGAACCTTGGTTAATAGAGTTTAAATGATTCAGACTGTTTCTAAAAGCTTTCTGAGGGAGGAAAACACACTGATGAAAGGCACAAATTCAAAAAACTAATCCATCTTTTGGGCAGCAGGGCTTCTGGGTGAAAGCGGGTGTGCTTATCACCAACAGCCAATCAGTGCAAAGCATCATGGGATTGATCTCCTGAATCGGACGGCATTCCAGATCTTACTCTGATAGAAAGAGAACGCTGGTTTATTTGACCAGAAAACATTACGAAGCAAACGGAAATCCCCGCGGACGCCTGGCGACGGCTTGCTGGGGGTTTCACGCTCCTCTCAGGTAAACTCTCGGCTGGCAGCTTTTTCTTCTGCTTTCTGAAGAGGGAACGAAACGAGAGGCCGACCTCCGCCGCACACGTCCATTCAGGGGAAACAACCCAAATACCCGGGGTGAGTTTTCACAGGAAGTTTACGCTACACATGAACAGATAAATCTCCCACTCCTCACCTCACGTGTCATTTTGAGGCGATCGGACAAATCCTAAATATAATGTGTGAATTTTATAACAATACTGGTAATACTACAGTTCAGGAGTCTCAAACTTCAGCAGTATATTTATGGGACAGGATCAAGTGCAGAGAAGCCCTGGAACCTCAAAGAGAGTAAAACAAAACGAAATTCACTGTCAGCAGAGCTATCAGTCAAGTTAAAAGGATTTGTGCAATACTGTTTCAACAAAGTCTGATTTCTACCGTCATAAATCAGCGTCAGCCGAGTCCCCTTCAGACGTTCACACAGGACTGGGAAAATAAAAATAACACTGGGAATTTACTTTCCTTCACCCTTCCTCTTTCATATCTCAGCGGCCGGCTCACAGTGTGGAAACATCTGACTTTCCTGCCACAAATACAATTTACCAGCAGCCGTCATCAGTTAAATTAAAGGGAACACAAACGGCATATATGAAGTGGCAGTAATACACCGTTCTCCTTTACACTGAGTGTGGATTAAAAGAGAAGAAAGTGTGAAACCATCCCTCGTGTCTGTGAGAAAGAGGACTGTCACTCTGCCGGGTCTGATCAGAGCTCTCAGCAGTTTTAGTCCTGTTATGTTCTGCTGGGACTAAAACTCAAGACGCTCCTCCGTGAAGCCCGCCGCGCTCCTTTCGCCTCAATTCAAGCGTTGCTGCCGCAGTCTGCACGGCTGGCTCAAGGCTATTTGAGCTTTATAATTAAAACGGCTCCAAAATGAAGCCCTGATGTCTGCATGTCTTCCTCTGAGCGAGAGGAGCAACCAGTCTGAACAGTCTCCAACTCAACAGTCAGTCGGCACTGGAAGACTTTAAACCCCACAAACGTGGAGCTAATGCAGGACACTCTGAAGACTGTGTGCAAACGTTCCATTCAGGTTGTGATCCGTACGGCTCTAAACATCAGATCTGATTGTAGGATTCTCATGAAGTTAAACTTATATGCAGATGATTCAATTAACAGCTTTTTAAACATATTAACTTGGAGGATGCACTGATGCCACTTTTTGTTGAAACAGTACTTTTTTGACCTAGTTTTCAACAATGCAGAATAAACTAAACAGTGCCAGAGCTTTAAAAATTCCAGAGAACTAACACTTCAGCAGCTTTGGAGGGAGAACGTTCGGGACTTAAAGCAACAAGCTAAGGCTAATCCGGGCTATAATCATCTAAACCGCAGCCCTGCTGCTGGGCTGATGTGGCAGCTTATGCTGCTAATTCTGAGAAACACTGATGTACCTTCTCTGGCGGAGGAGCTCAGCTTGCTGTTTATATCATCCGCTTTCCCTTTGTCTCTGAAATGAGAGGGAGAAAAGAGGGATTCAGACACAGAAACACTGGGCTGGGTTAGGGTTAGTCGGACAGGTGGAGGATCAACTTTCACCCCTCATGCAGCCACATGCACGCGTTTCACAAAACAAACACAGACTCAGTCCCTTTCGCAAAACACGCTGCTGAATTATTCAGCAGTGAAATCCACACCCGCTTGTCATTTCCAAAAAAAAAAGCTGATTAAGCCTCAGTGTGCTGCATGTTTACTGGAGTATTAAATGTCCCTGACAAGCTGGAGCGGCTAATGGAGACTGGATGGAGACCCTGCAACAATGAGGGCAAAGCTGTGAAAAGAGCCGGGACACACACACTTTAACACACACACACAGGGTGTGCTGTGTATAAACTAATAACAGGAGGAACTTCCACACTAATGTATAATCTCAGACTGGTTTCACTCTGATGTTTATGACACACACGGCGCCGTAAAGTTTAATCTGACTCCGTGACTCAGAGCTTTAAACACGGTGAATATTTCAGATCCTGTCAGATGAGCCTCAAGGTGTGTCAAACATATGGTGTGTGGGAAAAACCCGTTTCCTAGAGGGTCCAGTCCGGCCTGGGAGACGACGATCGTTCAGTGATTGATGTGTTTTCAGTGTTGAAAGAGACATTTCACGGTATTCGGTTGAACCGAGCATGAGGATATTCCACGTTCTTACATGAATTCTGTTTATCTGCACTAAAACATTTGTGCATTATTGTGCTTTCATTTCACTGGGCTGACCTGCTCTCATTTCTCTCTGCACTAAAATGAGTTTGACACAGCTGGGTTACAACCAACAGCTTTCTTTCTGTTGTTTTAATGAAGGTCAGTTTTCTGGAGTATTGACCTTTATTTTGCGCAGCTGGTGGTTAATAAAATGTTATTGTCCATCAATATCAGACCCTGAATATAAGACAATTCCACTTTTTCAAACCCATTTCCAGAAAAAAAAAGGTCTTAACTCAGGTCAATCCAGGATTATGATCATAATGGCTTTAGACAAAGTTTTTGTATTATGGCAAAAAAATAAAAACTGCAACTGTATAAAAGAAGCCCTGCTGTTTAAAAGCACATTTGTTGTAATGATTCCAGAATGAAAAGACACAATACACTACCTATAAATTCTGCTTTGCATGTAACTCAACAATTAATGGCAATTAAGGACACAAAAATCTGCAATTAATCACAATTAAAATGTTAATCTTTGCTCAGCACGATGTTCCACTCGGCGCTGCGTTCCCCGAGCAGAGAGGAACCTGGACGTAACGTTCTGCTGCTGAGAACTACAGAACGAACCATTAGCTCTGCAGACCGCTGCTCGCCGCCGTCTAGACGGACCTTCTGCTGGCTGCAATGATCAGAATTTACAGTGACGAGAAAGAACTTTTAAATTATGAAGAGGTCTGACTGGAAGACTGAAGCTTTTTATGAATGTGTTCTGGAGTTTTACAACATCCGGCTGCTGAAACGTTACTCTGCAGGCTGCAAATCCCTCAACACATCAGCACAGGCTGATAGCGCCTTCTAAATAAAGACCATTTCTCTATTTTTAGAAGAAGATAAGTATCTGAGCATACAGCACGAGTCAGCCTTTCTCCTGTGGTCAACTTATCATACAGCAGTCTTTCCCCAATTTGAAACTAAAACTTAACAACATGAAGAGTCTCCACAGCCGCTGCTGGACCACAACCACTTTGACATCTTACGCCACTCCACCAGGACCCAGCTGAAGCTGTATGAGTGAGCCGAAGGCGGCGCACTGGGGAGTGACGACAACAACAACGCTTCAGAGTGGAGATTCTGCAACTGCAGGAAACACTCCGATTCTGCCGTCATGTAAACGGGAGAAACCTGCTCGCCATCGTTAACGCCTAGAAAGTATTATTCTGTGTGTGAGTGTATGTGTGTGTGGCTTCATTACAAAAACAACCAGTGGCTCTTTTTCAGCATTTCTGCCGTTCCCATAGAAGTGGACGTCACTTTCAAAACATGACTGTGTAAATGCTTTTCTGAAACAGAAGTGAAAAACACGATGTGTGTTCACTTGAAACGCTGTCTAGTGAACACACATTTGGTCTTACTCAGATACTAAAGTGCATAATACAACTCACTAGTTTCAACACCACTGGGGCTTTTTTTTTTTTCTTACCACTTCTGGTTTGAGACTGTTCAATCAAATCAAAGAAGAAAAACAAAATAAAAACATCACGGCTGCAAATGACTGCAAGTCTGTAAGTCACATTTAGTTCTAAACAGGTCTTTTCCACCTATTATGAGCCTGAGCCATCTTCACTGGAGTCTGCCCAGGAACAGAAGGAGAGAATACGATGCTGCAGATGGATGGATGGATGGATGGATGGATGGATGGATGGATGGATGGATGCACTGGATATTGTCCTTATAAGGTTCGTGTGTGGCAGTTCTCTGAGGTCTGAGATCTCGTGTCGTCTCGTGATCGAGAACCTGACATTGTGTCTCAAAACCATCAATCCTGACTGAAGTTGAGGTATTTTTTTTTTGAAGAGGAACGGTCCAAAATACCTTCATCCACAACCCAACACTCATCTGCGGATATAGGAAACATGCAGGGCATATTCGCAAAAAACAGAATCTAGTAAATGCTGATTTTACTGTTTGGTTTCCCAAATTTACACACTTTTATACTCATTTCATTACCAAATCATAACTTTGTTGTGGTGGAGCGTCTTGCTTAAACTTACTTAACACATGTACAGGACGAGATGAGCCAAATCGACCACCGATGGTGGTGTACATGTGTTCTGAAAGGCAACATCTCATCCTGTTGAAAGCCACAAACAGAGGTGTAAGGTTGCACACACACAAACAAACACACACACACACACACACACACACACACACACACACACACTTCACGCGTCCCGTCTGGATCTTATCAAGTCACGCTTGCCAGAGCGCCATGTGGACGGCACAGACTGGGCGCTGGAGAGAGCAGACACTTCCATCACGCCTCCTCCTTTCATTAGGCGTCCAACTTCCCTCTCATTTCTGCTCTCCAGAAGTCATTCGACACATAAAAATCACTTATCGTTTTAGTTCCTTCCCTTTCAACGCCGCTTCCGCTTTCTATCATCGACTCATCTCCACAGTGAAACTGAATATCATGACTTCAATTAACCAGGAAGCTCATTATCAAAATCAGAGTACAAAAACATCACTTCACATTAAAATTTTTAAATAAAAATAAAGCGTAAAGCCAGGCGTTAGCTGGAAAGCCAGGCAGATGCAGCCGGCGATCCCTGCGGGCCGAGCCGATCGTTACAGTAACCACACGTCGAGCAGATGAGCGAGTCAGTCGGCCCGTAAATCTGTCAGTCATCCCAGCGGGTGGTGGAGCCAGGCCGCGCTCGGGGGGGGGGGGGGGGATCCACGCAGACTCGCCAAAAAAATAAACATGTTTTTTCAGGAAACATCAATCCGGAGCGAGAATGGGATTTTCCAGCGACCCGTAGGAATATTACACATAATAATAAAAAAAAAAAAACAGCCCCATTAACTTCCCAGTGTAAAGCAGTGAGCGGGGCCGCGGCATCTCAACATCAACAGCTGTTATCAGGTCGTGTGGATGAATAAGCGCTCTAATAAAAACCTCGAAAACTCCGGAGTAATGACTTTTTCAGACATACATCTGTGAGCTTTAACTGTAACTGACGGCGTCGTCTTTCGTGATTCACTGAAGAGCAACAAAGATTCTTCTTCTTTTGTTTTTTTTTCTCTTTTTAAACTACATGCTGTGGGCGTTAAATCACTCCGACACGAAGATTTGTGTTGTTGATCATGAGTTACAGTTCAGTAAGGAAGTTACAACTTCCCGATTTTAATCATCAAAATGTCATTTAATATGGGCGAGAAATCAAAAATGACAAAAATGTACTATTAATAGAAATAAATGGGTTAAACTTCTGAACTATACAATTATGATGATGAATATAAAACTTTTCAGGAAAAAAAAAAAATCAGTTTCCAGTCTATCACTCTCATATAAACATCAAAAACATTAAAAAAAAGTTAGAAAATCACTGTTTTTCTTTTGATTGGAAGATTCTTCAGTGCAAAGACACGCAGTGATACCTCCACCCAAACAAAGGCCTGAGAACCGTCCGTCTCCACGGCGACAGCAGAGGCGTCCGTTAAAAGGGGGAAGCCCGCCGCGGCGGGACAGGACAGCCCTGGAGGGGACGCGTGCGAGTCGACACTTTGACCGTTTCGAAAAACGGGAAGGTGTGATCTGAAAGCTGCTGTCACTTCTGGTTGGACGAAGAGGCTGTTAAAGCTACTGGGTGGAAAGAGACGGGGAGGGGCGGCGGGTGGCGAGCGGCGAGGACGAGAAGAAAATGACAGCGGTGATCTTTGGGGAGGAGGGGCATTGCCGAAGAAACACAAACACGCTGGGCCACAAAAACACCAACAGAACCTGAGGAAACGGAGCCAAATTATTACGCCGGCGACTCTACGCTGCTGCGGGAAGTCAGCTGTCGCTGCTGAAAGTCGACGGAAGAGCTGGAAGCATTTCTACATGCGGCGCAGGAGATGCTCTGTCTGATCGCGTCTCGCCAGCAAGCTAGAAGCAACTGTTCTTAATGACAAGCAGAAAGGCGCCGATACCATCTGCGCTGAAGCGTGCAAACGTGGAAACACTCGAAATACCTGAGAGCGACGGGCTCGAGTGAAAACCCTGCTTTAATGGTCTCCAGCCAGAGTTTACACAGGAAAACAAAAGACTCAACATCTCGCAGTTCGGGGAGTTTAATGGAGCAGAACAGCGAACATTCATGAGGGCCACTTATCTGGCGCTCGCATCGGCTGTGTTTTCACAACGCGTCCCATATTAACCTCAAACCACCGAGCACTCCATAAATTACTGAACGCATACGAACGAATTGAAGAGAAAGAAAACAGTGAACACACATAGTTTGAAACCTACCCTGCGAGATGCCGATGTCAGTTTGCCAAAAACAACTATGCTGGCTGACGAGCATCTGCTAAAACTATTTAAAACCTGAGATGACTCACCTGTTCAGCTCTCTTTGTAGAGAGGATTTACAGCAGCCAACAGTGAGTCATAAAAATAATGCCATGTCAAAAATCGGAAAAGTCTCCCCACTTGGCTCGATGCACAGGAAGCTGCACTGGAATGAAACCAGAACGGGCTAAATAAGTGAAAACACCTTATAGGAAAAGAGGATATTTACTCAAGTTAGCCTTTACCACTGACCTACATCTATAAAAAAAACAAAACACCAGTGCAGATACTGGGCTCCTGTTTTGGATGTAAAACGAGCCGTATCATTTTCACAGCAGTAAGTGGAGACGGAAAAACTCAGCAGAGTAACATCCTGTGTGTTTTCAGGGAACAGCGTGGAGCGAGAGGAAGACATGAAGCCAGTCAGACAGCATTTTGTCGAGACCATGAGAGTCTGAACAACTCTCCTCGGAGAGCTCCCTCCAAGAAAACACACGCAAAGCTGTCACAGCAGACTGGAAATACAATGCTTCCTTGAAAAGGCGAGCTCGTGAGACAATGGCTCTCGACTTCCACCAGAGAAAGAATGCTAGAAGGGACGCACAGCAGCACTGCTGTCCCTCCTTTTGGACTCCGTCAAATCATTTTCCTGTCCTGAGGGAAGAATGGGGGCATGACCCACTTTGGATCCAAACCCAGATTTCTGTTTTCTTGGCATTTTTTGAACTTGTTTTGGACAGGCCCGGGACAGACAGGAAATGTGGGGAAAAAAGAGGGGAACGACACTCAGAAGGCGGATCGGAGCAGAGACTGAGAGTTGATAATAAAGAGTTAGAGATTATTAAATCTTGTGATCTAAAATCCGCTACACAATCAGGAAATTAAACAATAGTTGGGTTTTTGTCTGTCAAAGTGCCTTCAGATTAACAGAAGTGCTCGGGGCTAAAATAAAATTAAATTACTCTTTCTGCCTCTGCACGCCCATGTGGACCGAGTCAGTAACAGAACAGATAACTGGACTCACTTTTTTTCTTTTTTTTTTTTTTTAATACTCTCAACGAGTGAAACTAAGTTAATTTCAGCCACTACTCACAGCATTAGCATCCCATTAGCCTGGTCTGCCTCTGCTGCAAGAGCTCGGCGAGCGTCTGCTCAGTATCACAGGCACTGCTCAGAATATTGACTCAGCACTGGCTTTAGTCTATCGCCAGGCTGTTAACAGTGTAAAGTATTGCAGAAGAGACAACGGAGAGTTGTTTAGAAAAGATACGGGCAGAATCAAACAATCCCAGCGGCCACTGAAAGCCAGATTGCTTTTGTCCAACTGATCCAACACGAAACTGGCAACAGGAGGCCCGGGCACGGAGCGCAGACAGCGTGACAGCTGTTCCCGCACACAGGTTTGAACTTGGAAATCAATTATTTACATGAGCGAGCATCATATCCACCTCTGGAAACGTATCACTTCCAACATGACTCCAGGTCACGCAACAGCAGCTGGTGTGGGAGTCTGGGAGCGAGCAAAAGGCTCGGGACAAATCCCAGGTGGAACCCTTGTCAACGAGGAGGGGAAGAACGTCCTCGATAACAAAAGTTCGAAAAAGACTCCATCTGAAAAGGATGGAGAGGGTGAAAATGGGTGGAGGAGGGAGCAGGGGGGGGAGGCACATCTGGCTGAGGACGACGTGCCTTCTGCCGACGCCCTCTACGGGTTCAACCCAGGGTTAATCCTTCATGCAGGTTCAATGGGCTGGAAGAGAGCAACGCTCCCAGGAGTCACCCAGTGTGTGTGTGTGTGTGTGTGTGTGTGTGTGTGTGTGTGTGTGTGTGTGTGTGTGTGTTTGTCTGGAGCGTCTTTCTTCTTTTCTGCATGGCAACAGCTGATGAATGGATGGATGATGGATTTATTTCCGCTCAGTGGGTTCGGGGGGCTGTGGTGGTTGTAGAGGGGGGAACGCGGACATCCCTGCAGCGTGGCGGACAGCACCTGCAATTACTTCTCACCGTTTCCCTCCCCTCGTTCTATAAATCATGGAATTTAAAAAAGCAGATTCAAGGTTGAATATTTCACCGGATCAGATGTGTGACAAAAAGTGAATTTATTTATCAAAATTAGACTGAGTTTGCAGCGATAATGAAACGGAGTGTTTCACATTAGGAGGTGTTACAGTCAATAGTGTGTTTCAACGTTTAAAACAGGAAGTCTGACTTCACACTTCTGCAAGGGAAAGCTTTCATTCATCAGGTGATCGCTCATTTCACTCTACAGACTCTGTACATAGTGGAAAAAACCTCCAGGGGCCCTGAAACGTGTGGGAACTGTATTTAGTTCCTCTTATTTCTCAGGCTGGTAGAGCGCTGCTTATTGCACAATTACACTGACTTTTTCCACAGCATATCAGATTAGCTTCTAAATAAATAAATAAATGCTCATTTAGAAATCCTGAAGTTGAGATATTTTGTCATCAAATCGAAAGTATCTCGTCACGAATGGCTCGTTTCCACAACCCTGGAGTCCCTGAACATAATCGGTTGTACCAGGAAGCGCCGCCACATTTCTGAGCTGGCTGAACCTGCTCTGCGGTTCGAGGAATCTGGCTACAGTCTGCTATCTCCGCGTTACGGCCGATTAATTGAGCGTGCTCACCTGCGTGACGGGGAGGAGCTACTGTTTCTGCTGCGTCATGCACAAAACAAATTAGCTGATAAATCATTAAACGTGAAGCGAGATGAAGGAGAAAACAAAAACCCAGCACTGCTGTGTGCACAGAGAATTCAGTTCTATAAAGCCTCTGGTGCTGCAGTGAATCCCAGAGGGAGGAACAGGACTCCTGGCCAACGCTTGCACGTTTTGTTTATTTGAAGAAGTTTAGTCAAGAGCTACTTTGGCAACCTATAAAATACAGAGCTCTCGTAATGATAATGCTCAGTAAATGCTATAAACAGGACAGCAGTCGCAGGAACGACGAGATGAGCCCTCAGGTGAAAGAGAAAAGCTTTTCTGAACAAAGCTTCCATTGGACCAAACTTTTAATGCGACATAATTCAACAATGTTTTGGCTGCAATTCCACTCAGAGTCAAACAGAGTAAGAAGCCCCGCAGATAAATGAGAAGAGATAAAGAAAACACGCCTTAGATGGTTTTGTGCTTCCAATCAGCACCTTGCTCTGCTGTGTCAGTGACTGTGTTATAAGTGATGTGACTTCTTTCACAATATTATTAGTCTGACAGAAAGTAATTAGTGGTTACCGCTATGGTTCATACCAAACTTAGTTTAAAAAGCACAATGCACTAGCCGACAGTACATTTTTCACTGTTCTGCTTTTGCATGGCCTCCACACTTCCACCTGACAGCAGAGGACCTGCGCTTCTCCAGCAGCGAGGCGACACTGCAGGTTTAAACTGTTTGGTGTTTAAAACGTCTGCTCGCTAAGCCGCCGCTTCTCATGTCTGCAAGTCAGACCATTTCCTCTGAACAGCACTTTGTGTAAACCGGAGGAAACCAAAATCAAACACCAGTGAACCAAAATAACCTCTGTTTGGGAATCTCTCGGAAAATGACTGGCAGGCGCTAACCAATTGTTTACCAGGTGTGTCTCCATACCAATGCAGCCAGCTTCTGAGGTAGCATGGCAGCGTTCTTGAGATGTGCAGCTTCTGCTTCACCCAGAGAAGAAACCCTACACTGAGCTGAAACACCAGCCAGGTTAAGCTCCAACTTTCTTCTTCTTCTTGAACATTTTTGCCTCAACCAGACAAAGCAGTTTCAGTCTTTGAACCGGAATCTGCGGCGCGGTTCAGGAAGAGTTCAACCCTTTATTCACTGAAACCATATCCGACACACTACAGTTTCATCGCACCTACAAAAACTGGACTTTGAAAGCACACGTGAGCATGTAAACTCAACAGAAATCCAGGTTTTCAAAGTCGGGCACACACGAATGATGATCTCCTCCTGAATGTAAACGGCGCAGACGGACGTGAAAGCCAAGAGGTATTCTGTACATAGAGGAGAAACAGTGGGGCTGCATAAAATCAGGCCAACGTGCGACATGCAGCGTTGAGCACTTGTATAGGATGCTAATGTCATGGTGCTTTGGAATGTTTATTTTCCGATCTAGAAGGTAGGCACCACAGCAGCTGGGCTTCATCTGCCAAATATTAAGACCCTGAATGATTTTGGATCAGTGAGTCTTTTACAGTAATTGATATTGTGATGTATCGGAGAGCCGCAACACAAAGTATGCCGCGCACAAATCAGTAACACTTGTTGTACCTTTAGGTTGCTAATTGCTAGCTTGCTAATGGCTAGTGTTGTGTGTGCAGAGCACTATCAAGCCTAAATAGTGTGTGTACTGTCATCTATTACAAATCAAACACGAGGAAAAACGGACTTAATGGACTAGTTTAGGACTTAACACACCAATATAAGCTAAAAAAATCTGATGTGGCTTGAGATTTATTACAACATGGAAATGTAAAAGCTGAAAGAGGAAGTTCTTCTTGAATTACACAAAACTCGATGGCACAGAAGGCTTGAGTGAGTCCAATTTGCACAAGAGCATATAAAAAGTATGGCAGTGTAAAGCAGTGTAGCTGTTGCCTTTACCTTGAAGCAACCCTAGAACTATAAAATGTATTGATCGCTGGATTCAATGGCAGCGCACAGCTACGGGGTGTACTGTACCTCCCTTAAAAATGGAAACCTACCATCAGCAGCATAAGTGGAGGCACTTAAGCTCCATTAGGTTGAGGGACGTATAATGTGCAGCGATGTATGAGACGCTTCGGAGAGAATCGGTCGACATGTGGCATACGGTCCACCACTCCTCAAGTTAAGCCCATTAACGGGCGGCCATCTAAAATGACAAAAACAAACACACCAGCCCTTTCAAAGACACACACACACATGCGCACACACAACTGGCTTTGTCGTTTAGCATCCATTTTTAAAATCCCTCTGCTGTTTTGACTGGAAGAGAAAACAGGCCTTCAAATTAGGTTAAGGGAGCTGCGTCTCCCTCGGGCTCCTTCTGCAGGAGCAAGTGTGACAGCAGGGCGTGTTGGGGGGGTTGAGCTCAGCTTGAGGGGAGCTTGGCTGAATTTTGCCCTAATATGGGCACAGGCTGGGGGGGGGGAGCAGGCGACAGAGGGAGGGGTGGAGGGTGCCGGTTGGAAGGCAGGAGACAGAGCGTGCTGGGTGGGGAAGGGGAAACCTGCCCGGCACCGCCACAATGGCAGCCTTGCTTCCCACCGCTTTATCACTGACCTCCTTTATCCGCCCCTCTTACAGTCTGCTTCACATACCACTGCTCCACACACACTGGAGAACGCCTCAGGAGGCCGAGCATCAAGACCCGCTCAGACGCCGTACGTCTCGCCGAGCCCGTGACGGGAAGGCAGTGAGTCGAGTCTGGTGCGGCGGTACTCCACCGGCCACTGCGTGTCCTCTGCTGCAGCCAGCTGGGCCCGCCGCCTCATTTTACACTTGCTCAATACAAACTCGCCACTATCCCTCCTCCACATCTGGCCTCTGGTGCACAGAGAGGGGAGAGGGGGAGAGAGAGAGAGAGAGAGAGGGAGGGACGCAGATAAAGGCCGCAAAAACTCACAGTACACATATTTACTGTTCAGGAGCTGTGCAGGGGGGGCTGAGATGGGCTGTAGTAAACATCTCAGAGAGGTTTCCGTCAATGCTGAGAAAGAAAAAGTGGGATAAAAAAAAAAAAAAAGAGAGAGACTGCAGAGGCATGCAAGAGTACATGAAGAGAACAATGGATGGAGGAAAAGAAATCAAGGGGAAAAAAAAAGCAAGTAGGAAAATAAAGGAGGGCGGCTGGTATTCAGAGAGGAGGAGGAGGGAGAAGGCTGTCTGGCTACCAGCAGCTCTTGCTTCATAGAGTGGGACTCCAGGCGTAGAAATTCCTCCTACGTCTCTGTTCAATGGCACTTCTGTTCTGCCGAGCCCTGCATGTCAACAGCAATGCCCATACAAAGGGAACCATGTCTGTGTGTGACTGAGTCTTGTGTGAAACTAGTGTTAGCCAGTGTGTACGTGAATGCATCGAGCAGCCCTTCCCACTACAGACTCCCTCTCATAGGTGCAGCCACGCCAAGTCAATGGAAGCAGCAAGGCTGTAGGAGTATCTTAACATAAAGATGCTGCAGCGCAAACCGCCTAAAAGTGAGAGCATCGACCTGATCTGTTCCAGTTCAAGTGTTTGTAGTCAAGTTTGAGTTGTCATGTTTACTATTCAGACCAAATCTTCAGAGATCACAAGAGAAGATGTTGTAATGTTGCCTAAAATGAGCCCCCCCCCCCCGTCCTTTTCTGTAGCAGTAAATATAATCAACACCACCCAGACAGGAGTTCTACTGAAACTTACACCAGTGGCTCATAGCAGTGACCTAATGGAGAGTCTCTCCCTGGACTTGGTGAGAACACTGTGGGTGGACAATGGGTGGAGCACCGAGGAGAAAAACAAAGGTTTATTACTCAAACTACAGTGGGCAGCCACCGATTGTGACAACACTGAACAACACTATTTAATCGGACCTGATGCCCTCCTCAGTTGCGCTTGCTCGACTGTTTGGTGGTCGAGTCCTGAATAGGGACGTTCACGGCTCTTGCTCCTTGAGGTTAGCGTTTCACATCAACATTTCCCATTAGGTTCCTCAGACGGCGGTTAGCTAGCACTGGGAGCAGCAGTAGCCATCATTTCTGCAGGCTCAATTCTTTCAAGTGAAAGTGCAAAACGACAGAGGTCGGAGCCACTGAAAAAGCAGCTTCTTGAGAACGGTGCAGACGCTGCTGCTGCACAGCAGCACCCACTGGTGGAACTACAGTCAAACTACATTGTAGTGTACTGCTGACTGATCGCATTGTCGCTCTGACCAGCAGCAGACATGACAGCAAAGCAGTGTGTTGTACGTGAATAAATCATTAACGGACTAACTCTGGCACTGATGTTTGATAGTCCACAGTAAGCTGCTGCAGTCTCTGGAATAATAAACACTTTAACTGCACCTCCGCAACATACAAAGCAATGGGCTCCATAGAAATGAATGGTGTGAGTTTACAGGGATGGGTTGAGTTATTTCAGCTAAAAGTGTTACACTGACCCAGCAACTGACCACCGGGGTGGTCCAGCTGAAAACTACCAATTTATGGGCTTCTGTAAGCTCTGCCTCTTCAGTGAATGACTCGTATAATGGCTTCAAAATGTTCAGAGATAAGGTTTGACCTCAATCGACTCCAACTGGCTTGATGATTATACTTTTTTTTATTGTTTATTTTACTTTTGTGGCTTTTGCTGTGCGTAAACACGGGCTGTAAATCTCACTGTCTGGTCTACGGACGGCATTGGATTATCAACAGAGGAGCACAAACAGAGCGCTGATCAGACATTTGTGGCACGTTTTCATCCAGGAAGTGCTCCACTTACACACACTTTATAGCTAAGCTGAACATTTTCATTTCTGTTTACCAACTATGGATCAAAATCAGGAAACACTTTGATAAATAGGTGGGGTCAGGGTCGTCTCCCTCAAAGATTTCCAATACGAACCAAGAATAAGCCAGGAAAACTACATTGTTGTACAGCACATTTTTCAGAATGGAAAACGCAACAACAATGCACTTTCACTTTAAGGACAACAAAAATAGTGACAATTATCTGCAGTTAAAAAAAAGAAGCAAGTACCTCACACCCATTCCAGACAGAAGCGCAAAACACTTAACTTTAATGACAACCCTCTGCTTATTATTCGTCAGTAAATGGCTTAATTTGGTCGTTGAGTAACCTTCAACACGTCTCTAATCACAGCACAACTTGACGATGACAGTCCAGGCTCTCTGGAAACTAAACAGTGTTTGAAAAGGTTAATATTTTACATTTATTAAGGATGTAAACAAAAAAAAACAGCTGATGATGTTTTAGGAGACTGCAGAGCTGAACCAAAAAACAGTAAAGGTGTTTCGGTAAATGCCTTCCTGACTAAAAATGAGCCTAAACGATCACAATCTTTAAGACTTTAGGACATTTGTGGACACCGTCGGCACTCTGCCCGAGCTGCTGCTGCTGTTTTGCTCTCTCTCCCACTCGTTCTCTGAGCCGTAACCTTCTTCTCGCCGAAGCGTGACGCCAGTCCACTTCAACAACCTGATACCTCCTCTCATAAAGACTGCTCGCTCGTCCTCAACAATAAACAGCTGTAAATCTCCGTGTCCCTGCGCCGGCCGGGATCACCGAGTGCGCGGCTGAGCTGCAGAGTCGCTCTGTCAGGACGCCGAAGCGAGTGATGCATCCAGTGTGCCACAGATCTTAAAGCGGTGCGTCTGCGGCGTTCACAGACTCACAGCGTCACGCAGGCAAAGCCAACTTCAAGAGGCGAACTGGAAAAGCTGAAGCCGCAAAGCAGAAGTCAGAAGAGACACAAAAGAACGACTGAGTTCTGTTTTCTCTTTTTTCTGTCTGGAGGCTTCGTGACTTTCATCCTGGCTTTTGTGCTGCAACACATTTTCCAAAAGCTTTCCAATTTTCCAGTGGCCCAGAAAGCACAGCGCTTTGGGCATTTGTGCATAAACAAAATGCCAACGCAGTGGAAGCTCTGCGCGGAGAGCAGTCTCCGCGAGATCGATCGGGCATATGGCTGTGCATGTTAAATGGCCCCGCCGTGGCATCGCTCAGGTTTCCCCGAGAACAGGTTACTTATCCGAAGTGACGCAGCACGAAGCCAACCGAGCCGGGTCACACGAGGCCAAGAATAAAAAATAGCAAAGAAAGCACGTGAGGGGAGACACAGGAGAAGCCGAGAGGGAATAAACACGGCACAACTGGCCGTTAAAGACCCATTTCTTTTGGCAGTCGGCGTCGTGAAACAGAGCAGCAAATAGACTTACTGAGAGCCGCCGTCCCGCCGACAGGATGCGAGCATAAAAAGTGAAACGTGAGTGGGAAGTGTGCGGGGTCATGAGGCAGCGCCGCCGTGCACACGCTCGATGAACACACGGGCAGACGAGCAGGCCGGCGTGAAACAGGAAGTTGGATTTTTCTGTGTGTGTGTGTTTCACTGCAATGTGCAGCAACAGTCTGCTCGACACAAAGGACTAATTATCTGTGAGTAATAAAAACAGCGGGCTGGGGAACATTACACCGACGGTAATGTGTTAAAAAGCATTTTAAACTGTTGAGAGTAGGCTTCCCAAACAGCTGAGGTTTATTAGAGCTGCTCTGCCAGTGTTTGACGCTGAATGGGCTCCTTGTGTCCGGATGCAAAGCTAAGATCAGAACCATCAAACTCACAAGGAAAGTAGTTCCACTTGTGTTGAGAAAAAAATCATCGACGGCAACACCCCAGAACGTCGCTACATTTTCTGGATTATAATCTGTGTATGTGTAAAATCTACTAAAAAATGCTAGTATACCCCATTCACACGGCTACAAACGGGGCCTCGATAGCTGGAATTATAGCTTCTCATCCCACCCAACAGGTGCTCATCTCTTCTCACGATTTTCATGGTCGGATTCGCTCGTGGCGTCCTCATACACACAATCTGAGGAGCCAGGGAGCAGTCTGTCCTGTTTTCTGCTCCAGCCCAGGCTGAGTCAGCTGTGGCCTCTGGTCCACAGTCGACTGTGTGATCAGTGGTTGATAAACAGGAGAAGAGCCTCAAGCTGTACCTCTCAGACGGTTCTGCCTGAACGGCTCCAGCAGAAGGAACCGTTTTTAGAGGATCCTAATCTTTTTAAAGGGGTCAGGAGAAACGTGATGTTGTGGAGCACCGTGAAAAATTTAAGAATTTGTTGTTTTGGGTCATTTTCCTTGATTTTTGTGCTTTGAACCAGGACTAAAATCTCATTTTGAATTTGCACAGCAGAGTAAACAGAAACATCACAGCTGAGCTCAATCTTGTGATGTTTTTATTGTCGATACTGAGATGACCATGAATTCGAGACATGTCTTACAGCATTAAAATAAACACCGTGGACAGACTGACCCACTGGAGGCAGAAACTAAACAGATGGAGACAGAACTATTGCTCGAGTAGAATTTGGAAAGAGTTGCAACATGTTCAATTTTTCAATCTTATTTTGAAACAACAGGCTAACATGCCCTAATGTTCCACATTACGGCGCAGGTGCAAACGTCTGGACACTTGATCTGGGGCTTTCCACGTTAAAGTTCCAGGTAGGCTCTAGATTTTAAAGTGTGGGGATTTCTTTCAAACGATTCTCTCTCACCATTCATCCCCCCGACTGAACACTAAAAGGAACAGAAAGCAGATGATTTCGGGAGAAATCCAACGTGAAAACAAACGTGTGATCGATGGTGCCAAAGAGCGTCGTTCGAGGCCGCAGGCTAACTCCAGCTGGCATCAGCATCCAAGCAACGATAGCGGAAAGCTTCCCACTTGCTTGTTCAGCTTAAACCTCCAGATATTAAACTTGGCAGTGGTGTGATGCCAGGAGGAAATCCTCTGGGATTTCTCATGCAGCATCACAAAGCAACTTGTGATTCATAGCTGTACTCTGGTGAAGTGAAATCGCTGCTGCCAGCACTTTCACCCAGAGTTTGAGAAGAGCTGAACCGAGAGCATTAAATCGCTTGTGACTTGCCTGGTGGCAGCTCAAAGCAGCGCCGTGGCATCTATGGAATTTGTTATAAGTATAATTGAGACAAAATAACAGGTGTGGCTTCCAGCTACAGACGTCAGATAAAGACCTACCTTGAAAATGAAGGATCGAGCCAATTTCAGTTTTATTCATAAAGACAGGATAGTTCTTAAGTTTAAAGGGAATGCAAAATGCTATGAGCAGCAAACACTGAATGTTTTGGCCAGTGTGAACATCATGATATACAAAAGAAAAAAAAAAAACCCTCATCATCAACTTCCAAATCCTAACAATGTAAAAAGCAGTAATCTGCCTTTTCTGTGCTGACGCATCCTCCTATAAATTCACCCGCCAAAACCTTTGTGGGGGAAAAAAAACAAAAGACAAACATGTCTGTTATTTTTCCTCTCCAGTATTAATCAGCCTCAGTTGTAATCTGACTTGTCAACACGGTTCCCACACCAGCGTGAGTGATCACACCCTGTATCACCAACATATCTGCCTAACCGCGACACAAATCCTCACCCAGAGGTGATGCATTGATGAGGCGGTTTTGCAGCTTTGGCTTGAGCACACCAGAAGTTGTGCTGGTTATTCTGTGTAGATGAAAAATAAAACGTTCATGCATCTGTGTGTATGTGTAGTTCCTTCAAACACGACTGCAGTGCTCGTGTTGAAGAAGCAGAAGCGTAAACCCACACAGAAAAATGAAGCCGCGTGCTCGCCTCAGGCAACCTGAAAGTCAGCAGCAGGTTAAAGAAACCGCAATGTGGATAACAATGTCAAACATACCATATCCTGTTTTTCAAAAACACAAGACTTTAGCATCTTTACAGCAACGCTGCTTTGCCAGAACCCCGGTCGAGTCAACACAGACACGCTGCATTCAGGTTCTGCCAAGTCAAATTTGTCCAGTCTGACACGTCTTTTGCTCTTTTCAGTGTTCGCCCGTTAGCTGCACCAATCTGCTTTCAGCAATGTGTGTATCGAGTTCACAGAAGGCACAGAAGAAAGAATACACATTGATAGATGAGTTTAACTTGAAATGTTAGCTGCTCATTCATACAGTCTGTGTTACAACTCTGCATGTGGTGTAAAGTATGTCTCTCCACACGGAACAAGACAAAGGGCTCCATCATATGTAACCACTCCTGTTAAAAAAAGAAAAACTGACATAGTGCCTTCCCTTTGGGGCCACACAAAGCCCTGCGTGCCCCTGCTTGTTCCCCAGTTTACAGAGAGAATACTGACTCGCACAGCGCAGCCAGCCAATGCAAAGAAACATGCAAAGTATTTCAACTTGACTCAAGAGTGACCAGGTTCATTCAGAACAGCCTTTGTCCAGCCTGTTCAAGTCACACATTGCACCCAGCATTCCACAAATGCTGAATTACTGCCTGGCATACTGACTGAAACTGAACAAACACACACACACACACACAGTTGTGGGGACACGCAGCTGTTGCTGTATGTCCTCTGGAACAAAAGCGCGCCATTTCGGTGCATTGGGGCCCATGATCAAGCACATTCCTCTTACACTTGAGAGAACCGGCACCTCAAACTGCTTTCAAATTTAAAGACGACAGCCAGGAATACGTGGTCAGTTCTCAGCATTCACTCAGTCCTGCTGCTGCGCTGCACATGTCAGTGCAGCAGACTGCTGAATCAAACCATGACTAATACAATTCCCCAAACAGCAGAGTGAAAGTAGGCACCACCCACATCTGGCCACTTCAGTGATTCATAGTCAATAAAATACTGGCATTGTTTCATGCTTGAAATACAGTATAGTACTGTAAAACACAGGAGGAGGAGCAGACTCACTGGCATCTCCTGTCAAAATGAAGAAGAGGAGAACACACTGGGGCCAACATGCTCAGTTGACCTGTGTTTTAATACCATTTCTGGATTCACAGCACCAGAAAGTGAATATATCATCCCAGCCACCTGCCTGTGGGGGAACTGTGTGCTGTTATCAGCCTGTAGTGGACTCTGCGCTGTGATTGCAGGGTAAAACAGAGGCTCTACTCCCCATAAACCGATGTTCACAAGTTTTAATACTAGTTTAGAAGTCTGTCAATAAAAACAAGGAAGCATCGACAGGATCTGAAGCAACAAGGGCAAGAAAACCCCAAGTGGATGGAAGTGGATGTGATGAAGTGGAGCTAAGTTTGAGGGCTAGCCCCAGTGTCTGTTAGCCAGTGCTGCTGTCTAGTAAACCCTGGAAAACAGGTCAAAACCACAACAGCAGGACGGAAATCACACTGAACAGTGACTAAATAAAGTCTCTTCACTATAAAAGAGCTCATAATCCTCTCCGGTAACTCGCAGGCTCGCTCCAGAGAAGCTAGTGTTAGCTTGGACTACTTTTGACAGTCCGTGTTTTGACACAGTTTGGCCCGACACCAAGCGGCGCTGACCCGGGCTCCAAACGCCGGTTTAAACGCGGAGAAAACTCACCGGCGCGCCTCCGGAGGGTGGTGCCGTTGAAGTCGAGGTGTGAGCAGCGCTTCAGCCGACCTTGGCAGCTCCGTGTGTCCCCAGCGGCTCCAGACAGCGACGGTCTCAGTACCCCTCCCTCCCTCTGCCACCGACAACCCGAGGGGGGAAAAACCATACCCGAGCGCTGAAGCGAAGCCCCGCCCACTCGCCTTCTGATTGGTCGATATTAGGGACTGTGCAAATCAGGCCAATCACAGTCACTTTGGTTTTGTGTTCGTCCAATAGCTGAGCAGCAAAGCCTTTACAAAGAAACAATACACTAATAAAGTTTATAATGAATGACTCAGAGTTATTACATTTGCTTTGTGTCAGAGCTGCATTGTGTCATTTCATTTACAAGTTATTTCACTTTTTTCACACAGAATTAATAGATATTGTGTACAGCAGAACACATTTTAATTCAGGGGCCGCATAAAGCCCAGATTCATCATAAGTGGGCCAGACCAGTAAAAGGATGCCATGATAACATTAAAATTTAAATCTTTGTTTACTGTAGAGCAGGATATACATTTTGACAAAGTTTATGTTTATGGTGAGCATCTCTTCATATGGACCAAGAAGTGCTTCTAAACTCCATAAGCAGTGGTCATCATTAATGCCAATTTTATTTAAATAATACAAATAACAGCCATATATACAATTAATCAAGAACAAATGAAACAAACAAAAAGGTATTGGTGACAACGATGACTAAACCAAAAAGGGCAAAGACAGGATTTGTCAGGAGTTGTGCCTTCAGATGCCCTCATCTGGTGCTGTCAGATAAATCTGTAGAATTCCAACAAACTACATTCTTTGATTACTTGGTGGTTCCACACACATAGTGGATTCTATTCAAATATTCACTGATGTAATCAGCAGCATCATATTTGATACTTAGTCATGAGTTAAAATAAAAAAGCATGAGGGAGCTATTTAACTTGGATTGTCCCTGATGAGCCTGAACTGAACTCTCACTGGAGTAAAAGTACAATTTAAGGTTGTCTACATTACTGGGTTTGTAAAAGAGGTTCTGCTATGCTTATAAATCAACAGGAGCACACCCACACACTACCAGAGTGTTTCAGAATGTCAAGGTTTCACTATCTGCACAGTGTTTCTCCTCACGAGGCCACATGGAGCTCAGGGCCGGCCGATGCCACTCCACGATGCAGTGAGAAAGCTTGAGTATTTTCTACCCTGCGAACCTTTATAGTTGGATGTGAAGACAAGAGGTGGGCTCACAGTCCGCCTGCCTCTCCCCTTCCCACCGCCGCTTGTTATTGTACAGTAACATCTGCTCTGGAGCGACTGCGCTCACACCCACTCACTTCCAGACACAGTGCATGTGTTGTATTGTTCTGCCCGGCGATCATACGATGGAATTATGTGCTCGGGTGATGTGCCATGCCAGTTATGCATGGTAATTATACATGGAGCTGAACACAGGCGAGTGAGAGTGAAGAGTGGAACCATAAAATCCAGGAGTTCACCGTGGAGACAGGGCCGCAGCCTTGAATACCCTCTGCTTACAGATAGTGACCGACGAGTGCAGTCACAACAGCACACTCTGTGCCTCCACAAACCCTTTCAGTCTGTTCAGGAGATCAGCTCACAAGAAATATGTATTTAACTGAACTGCTTTTTGTCACATCAGCGTTGCTTTGGACAACAACAGCTGCAGAAACAGAGGAAGAAGAGGTTTTAGCGCCATAAATGATCTGCAGCTGTCTGTCTTACCTGCCTGATTTAAAAAAAAAAAAATCTAAATGTGCTTTAAGGAATCATTAGATATACAGTGTGTGTATAAACAGCCACACAACAGCCACTTAAATGAGGAGAGTTGTGCACATGCGCCCCCCGGTGGTGAGTATTGGTAGTGATTGCTCAGCAGCTCAAATCCAAACACTATTTTATACTCTCAAACTTCTACAGTAATCCCTAAAAAGATCTGGAATTACCATCTCACCGTGCGCCCATGAAAACTCAATAAATAGTGAAATTCCACTCAAACAAGTTGGTGTTATGATGATACTGGAGGAGGGAGTTGCAAACTAGAAAGAAATACTCATGTTTTTGGGTAGGCGAACCATCCTTTCAGTTTTATTTTTTTTGTATTTTCTAAAAATGAATAAATAAATATTCTATTCTTCTGGCTGCAGCCACTTTTTGAATTAATTGGAAAACATTTAGTTTTAACTTTATTTTCCATTTGCCTTTACAAATGAATTCGATAATTAATGAAAAAAAAAGCAAACACAGCATCAATGCAAACTGTAAAAGAAATTACCTGACACTGAATTAAAGACATAAAAAAAGAAGTTTTCTTGACCTATAAATCCTTATTATTTGTTTTCTCATGATGCTTCAAGGCCTGAGCAGTTTTAATGTGTAACCACAGTCATTTACACCTCCAAACTAGGTAAGTTTATTCTTTTAATAGATTTAATTCTACCTTTAAATCTATATCAGTTCTCAAAATAAACTGTCACAGAGTCATTTTTCTATACTTTGTCTTGGATTTTACATATTTTAAACAACTGACAATGCAAATAAATGCAAATAAGTGGACAATTTGTGTGCAGTGTAACTGTATTCGTACTTGAGTACAATTACCTTTCCTGCTCTGTGTGCTTCCCCCAAATTTACACTGTCTCTGTCCATGGAGTTTGCATGATCTCACCATGCATGCATGAGGTTAATCTGTGTATTTGATTCAATTTCATTCAGTCTAAATTTTATGTCTACAGCTCCAATTACAACATAGTCATTTCGAGAGCAGTGATAAAGGGACAACCAATCTGATTCTAAAGCAAACCTCCTTCACAAACTCTGACAAAATCCAGATTAAATCAAGCTGCAGCGTCTGACTGAGGCACTTCTGGGCCTTTGGTGTGTGTCTACAAGTTAATGGACTGGAGATGGAAATTCTCTCATCTACTGCCATGCAGGAAGTGATCATGCAGCCATTTGTCACTGCAGTGGCTCCAGCTCACAGCGCAGGGGGACTTACAGCGCTTCACCTCTAGGTGGCAGTAGGACACCATACTGCTGTTTCTCCATCCTCTATTCCTCAATCCAGACCAGCCTGAACACAAGGTAGCAGAAAGAGAGAGAGAGGTTTTCCACGATGCATTATGAAAACCTCACCTTCACACGCTGCTTTGCATTTTTCCCAGCTTCTCTCTGAAGTCCTTCCCTCTGCCAAATACTGCGCCGCACTTTAAAACAGGGCAGCAGTGTGTATTATGGGATTACAGGCAGTTTCTCTTTATTATACCAGCAGAAGGGTGATGTAAAAACACACAATCCAGCTCAGAGAAAGTGACTCATCCTCAGCTGGAGCCACAGGCAGAAAGTGCCATTTCACTGCAAAAGGACAGCAAGTGTTTGTAACTTCAATCTAATGGTGATAAAAGGAGCATCCCATTATGCCTCTGAACACGATATCTCTTATAGTGTGCGAGAAAATAGATTTTAATGGATTACTCACGGTTCTACAAGGGGAAGTGGGAGAACTTCAGTCGCTACACTGACTCACTACACCATCTTGTGGTAGAAACTGGTCCTACACTACCTGATTAATCACAGTATGTTTAGTTTGAGGTATTTCTACTAAAAAGTTACCAATTCCAGTACCAATATCAGTACCAGTATGTGGTCCAGTAGTGAGTATGTGTGAGAAGTGTGAATATCACTGCAGTCATGTTAGCAGTTTTTTTTAACACTGGTCATGTTTTACAAGCATTTAGTGAAAAATATCAAGTTTTATGATGTGAAGAACTTTTTCTGTTCAGTTACGTTGGCTAGCTACATCATGTTAGTTTTAATGACTCCTGCACTTTTTTCCTGCTCTATGAAAATGTTTTCATGCTGATTTCAGAAAGAAAAAAAGAATAAAATAGAAATATTTTAATAATCTCAAGGGGAAATTCTCAGTATCATCACACAAAGATTTAATTTGTATTTAAATAAATGTCATATAAGTAAGTACAGTATGCACATGCAATTAATATTCCTATTTGCAATAAAGAATTACACACTAACGGTCCCAGGAATGATGGCTCTTCTGTATCTCTGTAGGTGACACTGAAATAGATAGATTATTATTGTCAATATTACTGTGATGATTAGATTGAGATAGCCATAACAACTCTATGTATGGTTGAGTGATTAGGCTATCTTCTTTTAATAATAATCTATTTCTTTCAGATCATGTTTTGAAGAAACATGTAAAAGAAACCATATAAATGTCATGTAGATGGATTTAAATGAGAAAATGGTGTAAAACTGTAAAATGAGAGAAAAAAAAACCATGGATGTCCTGAACGACTCTGTTATATTGTTTGAAACAGGTTAATGTAGGCTTTGCTTTGCTGCAACTTGTTAGATGTAAGTAAGATACACTGACTCACTACACCACCTTGTGGTGAAAACAGGTACTGCAAGACTGCACAACCTGAAGCTATTTCACAAAACATATTTAATTAGCACGCTCCAAAAATGCATATAACAATACCTACTGTTACTACACTACGCTTTCAATTAAAAACTTGGTTTTCAATGCTTCACGAGTTTCGGGTCAGAGGTAACAAGTCTATTCCTGTTTACAGTTATGTTTGCTCGCTACATTATGCTCAGAATTTCCTGTGTTTTTAAGTTGTGGGAATGTCGGGCATTTTTAAGGTAGTTTAAGTTTGAGACAAACAGAAGCTGGAGCGTATATTAAACACCCAAACCCGTTCATTAATGAATCCAGTTTTAATAGTGTGAGATAATAAAACTGACTGTAGTTGATTCTGAGAGCGGCGTAAAAGAGAAGCGGAGATGGAGAAAGCAGCAGTATGAACCCTCGGTGCCCTGGAGGAGGAAACTAATGCAGATCAAGTGCTGAGTTGTTTCTCCGTTCGCTCTCTGGCCCTCGGCGCCGAGCTGACGTCCGCACCGGCGAGGACTGGTCGGATTCCTCCACCAAACTGTATTTCCCTGAGCGGCTTCTTTAATTCTCTTTGATTGCTTTTCACGCCAGTCCTCTCGGACGCTCTGGGTCCGAAACAGAAAAATGCTAAGTGATATGTCAACATTTCCATTTTGGCGGGTCAGACCGGACGCGTGCTGCCAGAGCAGATGCCGGTATGCACGGACTGTAAATGTCAGCGCCGCTGTTTGATGAAAAGGCTTTTTGTTGCCCGGTGGACCAGGTGCATTGAAGTGTCACTGCGACTTGCTCACAGCAAAACCTCCAAATGTCAGCCCCTTGGTTCGCCCTGCTTCTGGAAAACGCCGAGTTGTACGCAGTCGGGGGTTAGGGGTGGATGGGGGGGGGGGGTTTACTTCACAAACTGCCTCTTGTGGGCAGATCTCGGCACACGGGCCTTATGTTTGACTCCCCCGCCCGAAAAGATGGATACGAATAAATCACCCCGAGTGCATGCACAGAAATCGGACTGGACTCGCTCATGTTTCTGGGAACAATGGTGGCTGATCTGGGAACAGCAGGATCAGATGAATCCACCTGGATGGGCTTCAGTTTTTTGGCTCAAATATCTTATTATCCTAAATAAAGGCTTTATTACACTGAAGAGGGCGAAAATGATAACAGTGATTGATACACCTCTGAAGTGAAAGCTAGCTTCTTCCCGCCTCCTCCCTCGGCGCTGTCTCCATGGCAACCGTCATGTGTCCATGAGCGATGAGCAAGGCTGATGGATAAGAGAAAAGAGTCACAACTGGAAAAGAGAAGGTTTTCTTTCCATCCAGCTCGCTAAAGGCTGAAGATCAAACCATGTGGAGACGCTGGTCTGTGGGTGAAGGAGTTCCCCTCTGTGTCATGCAAATTGCGTCTTGCTCAAGGACACTTCGACATGCAAACACAGGCAGATGGGGAATAGAATCTGCAACCTTCCGGTTGAGAGATGCCCGCCTACATGCAGCTCTATTCATCTGATGTAAACGTCAGGCTCATTATTCCATGTTTTCCGGAGACGTGAGGGTTCTGTGGTAGAACTCAAACAGCGGCGAGCGGCTCGCCTGCTGCCCGCTCTCACTTCACCCTTGTTAGCAGCATCAGAAGCGCGGCGTCGGCTCGATGGCCCGGGGGCACGGGGGAAGCCCCCGGCCTTGCTGCAGGGCCTCCTCTGGCCTGATCCGGGCCGCTGGCGGCGGCCTGGTCGCTCGGTCCCCGGTGTCCGGCCTGGTCCGGGTGGAGGGAAGAGACGGGGGCGGGTGGAGCTCCGCCGCCGTTCACCGGGCCCTCAGCCGTTTGACGGGAGGCGCGGTTTGGATCTGATGGCGTTCTGCGGCAACCGTGTGCCTCACAGTGTTGTCACGCTAATTGGCTGCTGCTCTCTGCTGGGCAGTCACGCACACACACACACAAACACACACACACTCCTCTTGACAGCAAACAGTAAACAGCCGTTCTCAGATGTGCCAGGCTCTTTGGACTTTGCGGCTCTTGTTGGGTCTTTCTGGGGATTCTGATCTCATTAGCTCGGCCATACCCCCCTCTGCTGCTCCCCGCCTTCCCGCCTCTTCCTCTGCAGCTCGCTGGCTGCTCATCACAGCCGCTTCCTTCCTCCAGAGCAACAGCACTCCGTGCACTGTAGGACCCGACCCCAGATGCTGGCACACCTGCACCTCAGGGTTTCCCAGCAGATTCGTGCCAGACATCGGCGGCGAGCGCAGCTCCACGAGCCTTTGTTGTGAAACAGAGGTTCCTCCCGCAGCTCGGCTCCGTGTTTGGATATTCCAGTCTCGTCTGGATCCCCCCCCCCCGCCCCCCGCCCAGCTCATGTTCTGCCGCTCATCAGAAAAAAAACGTGTTTGATGGTATATTTCAATAATGACTTTGATTTTAAGCTACAGAAATCAATGCACAGAATAAATGGGAGATTCAAGCCGGGCGAAATTGAATCCTCCCGGCTTGGTCACATCCCATAAGGTACGCGCGTCTTAAAATGCTGATGGTTGTTTTTACCGGAGGGGTGCTGTGGCCTATTTTTTTCTCTCCGCCCGCTTATCGCTTTTCATTTCTTCTTCAGATTGGGCTCATCAAGCTGGCATCAGCGCGCCGTGGGAAGGACTGATATGAAGAGAAGAGAACACAAACAGAGTAATGAGGCAGAGCCGCAGCAGGTTCAGCGTTATCGGTACGATCTGACACCCAGCGTTCACGCTGCTGAGCAAAGGTTCGGCTTTGCTGTGATTCTGAACCGGTCCGGAGTGTGTCGCCAGGTTTAAATGTTGATCTAAACAGATCCGCTTTTAGGAGTTCCCTGCAGCAGAACGCCGTGATGGAAACGTGAAGCGTCTCCAGCAGGAGTGGGAACCAGCAGACCCTGTGGGCAGCGGCGCCGGCGTTTCCCTGCCTTCCCCTCTCCACTGGCACTGACCGAGTGTCCGTTTGACACCGTGTTCTCACGCAGTCAGCTGTCTGTGATATTTTCCCAAAGATGTAGAAAAAAAAAAAATGAAACAACTCAATATAAAAAGGGGGAAATACAAATAAATATGAGGAAAAATCGTGCTTTGGAAGAGGAATTAGGATGCCACACATCAGAATCAAAGAAGCGGCAGGAAAGAGGCAGCAGATCAGAAACAGATGGATGAGAGAAAACAGGGACTGGCAGCGAGGATCTGCTGCCTCTGCGGCTCCGCGCAGAAACCTGGCAGCGTCTCAGAGAAGTGAGGACGAGCCCACTGCAGCACTCACTCCTCTCTCTGCCCACCGCGTTTTGATTTATGTCTTAATTAGAAAGCTGTAATGATGGTTAAAAAACCCCGGCTTCAGCTCTGCCTGAATGTGGAAGATGGAGGTGGGGTGGGGGGGGTGGTGGTGGTGGGGGGGGGGTCTACCGTCTTGCCACACATATGGTGCCACGCACGGATTCCCTCCGACTCTGCAAACAGCATGGCGTTACTTTAAATGCAACTATGATTAAAGAAAGGCTGTTCTGTTTCTCCGCGCTCTTTGTTCTGCCGGTGTTCTGGGGGGAATTACAAACAGGAGTGTTTCAAAAACTTGCCAAAAACAGACAGACAATTAAAAAAACACAGCGTGGGAAGAATCTGTTGTTATTACAGCGGACAGATCTGGACTGTGGAGTTACCTTCCTCACTCCTGCAGCAATAAGGGTTTTCATTCATCGTGCACAAAATGCTCCCATCTCCAGAATCACGTGTCCCCTTGGTGGACCAGTTCTGCCGTTTCGCACTATTCAGTGTCCGTCAGTCGGGTTCTGCAGTCTGCAGGCGGCCAGCTCAACCTCAACTGTTTGATCAGGACGAATAATATCTCACAAGGATGAGGGGCGAGGCGGCGCGCTCAGAATTCAGTCCAAGATGTAAGATTTATACTTTCAAAGGGGCGAAGCTGTGATTCAACTAAAGGAAAATGTTCCTCTGGTCCATACTGGGTTTTAAAGTGAAAATTAAACAAATGGTTCTGGAAGGAAAACACAAAAAAACATGGGTTTTCACTTGAAACGACGTGTAAATGGGGCTCTACTGTCTGTGTTGATCTATAAATGATTTGCGGTTTTTTCTACGTTCTCCAAGTTGGATTCAAAGACTCTTTGATTCCCTGCTGCCAACACATTAAAATCAAAATCAAAACTCAGTAATTCAACACTTTTTAAGCTGAAGCTGTCAGGTTTTTATTGTTTCACGGTGCTTTCAGGCCGTACGTTGGGACAAAGTACAGCGTGTGACAGGACTGTGGAGGAACCAAAGAAAGACCTGCTGCTCAGGCGTCAGAGCTCTGAAGCTCCCCTGGCCCGGTGATTTAGGCATTGTTGCTTGTTCTGTGAGCATAAACATCCGATTTTTCAATGCAGTTCAGTTTTATTCCTCATTGAGCCGATATCAACATCTATATTATGGAACATTTGCAGAGAAAAGCAATGAGGGAAAGTTTATGATCTGTTCAGCAAATGTGGAGCAGAGCAGCATGGGAGTAAGAACCACATTCACATGGTTGTTTTTTTTCTTTATTTTATTACTGTGATTGAATTGTCATCAATCCAGAGGTGTGACTGTTCTGTTTGAATGAAAACTGAATGACCTGATCGATGAGCACTGTACTGGAACCAGGGTTTGAATCCCTCCCCGCAGTCTGGCAGTCCGTCCTCTCCGTTTCTCTCCTTCTATCTATGAAAACATCTTGATGCATCTCTATGTACGAGCTGTACTCTTTACACTGAATTCACCTGAAGTGACTTTGACTCTGGACTTCGACAGACGTCACGTAGTCAGAGGTTTATCCAGTGACTGGATCCTCCGGGCTGCACGCTGCTGGCTCCGTCTGGGTCCTCTCTGGAAGCTTCTGTCGGGATCCCAGCAGTCACTTGAGGCCACTGGAAGTCTGAGCCGCTGTCTCCACTTGGGCCCGTCTTCCTTTCAGAAACGGGATTCGTTCCCAGCTTCCCTCTTTCCTTCCTTGGGAGTCCGGCCAGTTTTCCTCGGGGACAGACTGCAGATCTCCAGAGTCTGAATCATGAAGCGTTTCCAGTGAAACCGGCCGCCGGGGGGGGGGCATCGACACTCGTATGAACAGACAAGTCTTCAAGAGGCTTCAGTGTCTGGAGAAAGAGGCAGAAACAGAAAGCAACAAGCAAACAGAGATAATGTCAGGTAAAGAGACAGCAATCAAATCGCTCATTAAAATGACTTATCACTTCAGGTGGGGTTAAATACGAACAGAAAAGGAATAAAGATAATCTTTAAACTTTGTTTTGAATAGACTTTTCTTAAGAATGTCTAATTTCTCTGAAGGAGAAATGAGAACCTGGATGAAAAGAGAAAGGACTCTGGCAGTGGAGGTAGTCTGTCCTTCCTTTTCATCCTCTCTCAATGGCTTCTGAGCAGTTTACAGTGACAAGTGCAAATAGATTTTCTCCAGAAAATGAAACACTTTTCTAAGACTTTACTACTGGGTGTTCATTTGGCCAGGGGTGAGCGATTGCCGTAAAAAAAAAAGGAAGAAAAGAATTGGTTCACTTCTCCGAGCTGGGCGGGTTGCTCCAAAAGATCCATCAGGCCTGTAAAACATGCCTCCCGGCTTTTATATGTGTCATTAAAATGAATCCGCCGCCCAGCCTGAAAGCTCCTTCTCCTCACTTGCGGCTGTCAGTGGATGCCGAGCCGCGGCAGCCTCCTTCCACACTCGATCGCTGCCCCCGCCTGCAGGATTACAAAGGAGCTGTCAGATTACACAGCCCCTCTCTGATGTGCACGGGGGCTTCGGGCTAATTTTAGCAGGAAAAGGCCTCGCCAATTATTAACCTCCAGGAAAAAAAAAACAGACTGTAAGAGAACCGAAATAGCTGCTTTTTAAGCATCTGATCAAAGCGGAATTCACGCCAGGTGTGTGTGGTTTGCACCGATGCAGCTCCATGCTAGCACGTCTGTCTTTCCGGTTGTGCTGTCCGTCGCTGACAGCTGCAGCAAGGCCCTCCTCCTCCCTCGCCGTTATCAACCCGGCGCCGCTGCAGCTGCAGATGCTGGTAATGATGCTGCGGGTCTATATATAGGCTGCCATGTATGCTTTGAAAGGAGGGAGATGAGAGGAAGAGGAGGAGAAAGCCACTGGAGGTGAGGGCGAGGAAGGAGGAAGCGGGAGGAAGATTTGAAGCTCTGAGAGTTAAGCTCCTCCTACGGCGCTTACACACAAAATCTTCTGATACCTTTGAAAGATTTTGATGATTGTCTTGTATTTTTATGTCCAACGTTGACAGATCATAACATAAATGTGATTTTCTTTGTAACACTCCTCATCACAGCCCAGCTGCCGCTACCAGGGTGGAAGAGGAAGACCCTGAACGACCCCCGGGTCAGGACAGGCCACGGTTCTGTGAAAACAGGAAACTTTCGCAGCATTTCGGGGTTTTGTTTACACGACAACGACACTCACGGTCAATGAATCGTGGTGAAAAAGGGCTTGCAAGGTGGAACGCTGCTACTGTGCATGCATGCAAATAGTTCTTCTGCACACGCACAATACAGAAAAAGACAGAAAAAACAAAACAAAAAGATTATTTAGCCTCTCAAAGCACAACTTTATTCACAAACCAGGTCGCATGAGGAGTTATGTGGGTGATGCACAAAGCAAAGCTCTTCAACAATAAGGTCAGAAAGAGGAAAAAAGCTTTAGAGAAGAAGTACAACATCAAAACAATGAGAGAAAACAAGGGTTGAGAGGGCTGGAAACTGTGTTTCTTTGGCGTATTGCGCTGGGTCACATTTGCATTCTAAAAACAAAACAAACAGCTAGCAGTTACTTTACCCTGGAACAGATTTGCTGCATACTAGATTAGCACGCGGCGTGCGGCGTGGAAGTGTTTGTTACAGTTCACAGATGCTTCTCCTCGCTGTAATCTCTGACTTTAGCCCTCTAATTGCTAAGCAACTTCCTTCCTCGCAGGCGTTTTGCAGTCTCTTGTCCCTTTCACTCTTTCATGGCTCTGAATTTAATTCAGTGGCGCCGGCCCCTCGGGAGTCCGGCTGCTTCCTCACTGTTTGTCTGAAGTCATGCGTGAAACTCAAAAAAAAAGAAAAAGAAAAAGGGAGTAGCAGTAGGAAAAATGGATTTCTCTTGTAAGTGGATGCTGCCGTGTCTTCACCGGTCTGTGAGGTTATTTATTTTATTATCTGCACTGTTGATTGGACGCTCGTACGATCTTCTACAGGAGCTCAAACACCGCAGCACTCAGAAGGGATCATTTCAGCGCTGCTGCCATGAGGGAAATTCTCAGAAGACTTTCCCCTCATTAGCTCCCCCCAAAAAGAGAGGGAGAAATTGCGAGGGAAAGAGCCGGGATAGAGCGCCAACTTCTTTTAGTAAATAATGGATATTCTCTGAAATATACATGAAAGTCTGCGCTCTGCAATAGAATTATGTAATGCTGGAGCTCCGTGAATCAAACGGCTCCCAATCCCAGTCAGAGCTGGAGTTGCATAACAGCCAAGATGGAAGTCAAAGACCTTGGGGCATCATCATTATTTCTACTTAAAACAGGCAGCGTTCCCCTGCTCTAAACGGCGGCAGCTGTTCCTGCATTACATAAAAAAATGGGTAATTGCGAATCTCTCCTTATCTCTGCCAGTTTTTTCCCCCTCCTCTGTTGTTATTTTTCCTCTTGCACACTACAACATGCGCTCATTGCACCAGGCTGGGTGTGGACACAGCATAATGCCATCAGACAGACGCTGAGTGTTAGCTGTTAGATTGGTGTGTTTTGAAGTCATTTTTCTACGTGAGCTCGTTACGTTTGAACCCTAAATATATGCAGATTTCAGAGAAAGTAGCTCTGCCTGAACGAAGCTGTTTGGTCATGTTTATGTCTTTTAACTGTTCTGCATGCACAGCATGCACGGGCCGACAGTTTGAGTCCAGGATTTGGGGACCTGCTGTGTGGTTTGCATGTTTTCCCTGTGCACGTGTGGCACCCTGGACATTCAGTTTGTTATTTTGATGTCCAGATTTGTAGTTTTGTTGATTGTCTTGCCCCCCCCCCCACTTTTATTTTATTGCAATTGATTTCATTGTAAGCCTTGTGTCACTGCTCACCTGCTTGCTGTGGATCTCGGGCAATACTCAAATCTGCCAGTAGGAGGCAGCATGAGTATTCTTAGAGGAAAGTGGTGCTGTTGCTCAAACCCACAAAGAAGCCAGAACAGGAGCGGACTCGGGGCAGAGAGCAGCATATATGTTCCAAACATTTATTGTTTGTATTGCGTTTGCAGGTGAGTTAAGTGCACAAGTGCCATAGATATGTTTTGAGGAAGTCTACCTTTGATTCACATTGTTGTGTGTTATGTGTTTTCATGTTATGCTTTGTAGTATTATTGTTTAGTTTTGCATTATTTGTGTTAGAAAACTGAAAAAACCCACAAAGAAGCCAGAACAGGAGCGGACTCGGGGCAGAGAGCAGCATATATGTTCCAAACATTTATTGTTTGTATTGCGTTTGCAGAACCCCTGTATAAAAATAAATTCCATTGGCACGTGGACATCCGGTGTCATCCTTGTGCACGTGCAACATTCTGGCGAGCTAGCCAGGAGGGATTGTGTGGAGAACGAAGATACAGTCCCTTCTTCAGAGACGAACCTAGACAACAAGGAAAGAACGCAAGACCAAGATGGAGGAACTCAAAGATGAGATCAGTGCCGTGTTGTGGAACCTGGAGAAATCAGAACTCATCAAGGTGTGTCAGCATCTGAAGTGCAGTGAGCCATCAGGTAAGGGATTCAACGGACAGTCCCGTCGGTTCCTGATTCGGCTCGTGGAGAAAACTTTAGATGAAATTGAGGAGGAGGAGGAATCTCTTGTGTTCCAGCAGTGCATCAGTGATCTCCAGTCACTTATAAAGTCATTACAAACACAGATTACAGACAAAGAAGACATACAACAACCAGAATCGAGTGAAATAACAAAATTGCAGCAAGAGTATGCACAGCTTCAGCAGGCTCAGGCAGAAGCACGTCGTGTTCTGGAGGAGAAGATTGAAGCTTTGGGGAGCAGAATTGCAAAAGAAAGAGAAGTCAGTCAGCCTTCATCCTTCACACCAGAGGTGACATTGAGGAAAGAGTTCAGGATATGGGGTCAAATCGGGGAGGCTGGACAGAAGGAAAAATTATCTTTTACCAGTCTGACCAACCAGATCGAGTCCGGCCTTAAGAAGGGCTACTCAGAGTCAGAAATCATTGAAGCTGTGATTAAAGCAGTAAGCCCTGGCCTTCATCTTCGTGATCTGCTGGAAGTGAAGCGAGACCTCACACTTCCCACATTAAGAACCATACTGAGAGGACATTATAAAGTGGATTCTTCATCTGACCTGCTTCATAGGCTCATGAACATATCCCAAGATGCAAAAGAATCTGCTCAAGACTTCCTTTTCAGAGCAATAGAGCTCAGGGAGAAACTGCTCTGGAAGTCAGGTGATGAGGCCACAGAGGAGCAGTTCAGCTCGGACTTAATCCAACGTAAGTTCCTGCGATCACTCGAGACTGGTTTGCTTAGTGAGGCAGTGAAGTTTCAATTAAAACCTCACCTCAGCAACCCCAAAGTAACTGATGAGGTTCTCATTGAGAAGATAAATGAGGCTGCCAGTCTTGAGCTAGAGCGCCAAAACAAGCTTCGGAGGAACACAACAGTCAAGCCACCACGAGTAAATGAAATACAAACTGAGCTTCAGCACAACAATAGACAGCCTCCGCTGAACACTGTTGCTGACACCACTGAAGAGACTCAAGTGGCAGGAGGTGCAGGAGCCCTCACAAAGAAAAAACAAGGGCAAAGTAAAAACTCAGATTCAGAGGTGGCAAAACTAATCGAGGGTCTCAAGGCGGAAGTTCTGGAAGTGAGGAAAATGGTCAGCGACACATTAGAAGCAACAAAGCCAAAACCCAAGACCACCACTCCAGTACCACCAGCAGCAAGATGGGCCAGAGGATGTCAAGCGTGCCGAGAGGCTCAGGTTGGCGACACATGTAGACACTGCTATCGTTGTGGACAGGAAGGTCATCTCTCTCGTGGCTGCAGGCAGACCAGGTTCACTCAGGGAAACGGGAGAGGGCTGCTGACCCGGGACCCCCAGTAGCCCACCAGCCCTCCAGGTCCCAAGTCAGTTCTGTGTTCCTGCCAAACACCTTCTCCCCTTCACAAGGACTATCAGGTGAAAACACAGATTTTCCTCCAGACACCCCACAGCCAAACAACAGTGAAAGCGGCAATGCGCCATCTAGTGGCTACATGCCCTCACAACGCCAAACCAAGCTCATCAGCCTCATTGGGAGAAGATGCACGGTCCAGTGCCACTTGGACAACGTACCAGTTGAGGTTCTATGGGACACTGGAGCTCAGGCAAGTCTGATCAACAATGAGTGGCGCAAACAGCACCTCCCACAGAGCACTGTCAAGCCTCTTTCTGAGCTTTTGGGGACAGAACCACTGGTAGCATTGGCTGCAAATGGAAGTGAAATTCCATATGATGGATGGATAGAGACTGAGTTTTATTTGGACTGTGACAATTGCCCCAAAAGAACACTTTTAGTCCCCTTGCTAGTATCCAGTGACCCCAATGTTGCAGAACAGCCTATTATTGGATTCAATGTGATTGAGGAAGTAGTGGGGAAGTGGGATAAGAGACAACCAAGATTACAGAACATTCAAAAAATCAGTGAAATCTTCTCAGTGACTGCAGGCACAGCGAAATCCATGCTAAAGTTACTCCAGACACCAGATCCATACGAAAGTGTTGGAACAGTGCAGACAGGCAAGAGGGGAATTCGTCTAGCTGCTGAACAGATAACCACTTCTTATGTTCACGCACAGGTTGGAGCCCAGTTTGCGGGGGAGAGCCTGTTGTTTGTTCCAAGTGTCTCTTCACAGCTGCCTGAAGGTCTGGTGATCCAGGAGGGGCTCGTCACTATCAGCGAAGCAAGGTTTGCATGCATCCCAGTGGCAATTGCAAACACCACCAAGACGGATGTCACCATATTCCCTCGCACATTCCTGGGCCACCTGGAAGAAACGAAAACGGTGTATCCTCTCACAATGGAGCCTCCTGACAAGATACCAGAGACACCTGAACAGAACATGGTGCAACATCCTCTACAGTTAAATGAGGTAACCACTCACCCACAGCACAACAACAAGCCCTCCCAGTGGGATCCACCTGTCAAGTTAGACCACCTCACTGATGACGAGCAGCAGATTGTGAAACAGCTCTTAAGGGAGGAGTGCCATGCTTTTGCTTATGATGATAAGGACGTGGGATGCATCCCCAGCCTAAGCATGCACATCACACTGCATGACACTACTCCTGTTCGAAAAACCTACATATCAGTGCCAAAACCCCTGCACCAAGAGGTGAAAGAGTACCTCCAAGATCTACTGAACCGGGGATGGATTTCAGAATCAAGGTCACCATACTCCTCCCCAATTGTCTGTGTCCGAAAAAAGACAGGAGAATTGAGGCTATGCTGTGATTACAGAGAACTAAACCGTAAATCAGTACCAGACAGACATCCAATTCCGAGGATCCAGGATATGCTTGACTCCCTGCATGGCAGCTCCTGGTTTTCGGTCCTTGATCAGGGAAAAGCATATCATCAGGGGTTCCTGGACTCTGAAAGTCGTCCCCTCACAGCCTTCATAACACCTTGGGGTTTGTACCAGTGGAACCGCATTCCATTTGGCCTCAGCTCAGCACCAGCAGAGTTTCAAAGGAGTATGGAGGACTGTCTGAGAGGCCTTCGTGACGTTGTCTGCCAGCCATACCTAGATGACAACCTCGTCCACTCACCTTCTTTCAGCAGCCACCTGGACCATATCCGTGCTGTATTGCAGAGATACCAGAAACATGGTGTCAAACTCAGCCCAAAGAAGTGTGACATCTTCAAGCGGAGAGTGCGTTTTCTTGGCCGGATGGTGTCAGAGGAGGGTTATACCATGGATCCAGCTGAGGTAGCACCTGTCCAAGCCCTCAAGGATAAACCACCATCCACAGTGGGAGAACTGAGCAGAGTCCTCGGCTTCCTCTCCTACTACAGGGTTTATATCCCAGATTTCTCTAAAGTGGCAAAGCCATTGTACCAGCTACTCACCCTGCCTCCAGACAGAACCACACCACCTGCATCAAAACCAAAAGGAAAAAGGGTTAGTGCAAAGCATAAGGGCCGTCCACCACCCAGCTCACCCATCAGTTGGACTCAGAGCCACCAGGATGCTCTAAACAACTTGATCGACTGCCTGACTGAACCACCTATTTTGGGCTATCCTGATTTTTCTGAGCCATTCATCCTCCACTGTGATGCCTCTCAAGAGGGCCTGGGGGCTGTGTTATATCAGCCAAAAGAAGGCAAGATGAAAGTGATTGCATATGGTTCAAGAACATTAACACCCTCTGAAAAAAATTATCATATGCACTCTGGGAAGCTGGAATTTTTGGCCTTGAAGTGGTCAATTTGTGAGCGCTTCAGAGATTACCTTTATTACGCGCCACATTTCTTTGTGTACACGGACAATAACCCCCTAACTTATGTCCTCACAACAGCCAGACTGAATGCAACAGGCCATAGGTGGGTGGGTGAATTGGCGGACTTCAATTTCACAATCAGATACCGACCAGGCAAAAAGAATGCAGATGCTGATGGCCTCTCCCGACTACCCCTCGACATCAACAGGTACATGGCACAGTGCACAGCAGAAGTAAAGCAGGATGTAATCAGGGCTGCTGTAGAGAGTACAGTGTTGCAGAGAGAGAGCTCAGCTTGTGAGCTCACTGTTGTCAATCAGAGTGCCATCAGTCTTGTTCAAGATCCCACAGCGCTGTCTGCAGGAAAATCTCTCTCACCAGAAGAAATCAGGGTGAGCCAGGAAAAAGATGCAGTAATTGGTCGTGTTCTGCAAATCAAACAAAATGGCCTTCTGCCAAAAGGTCGTGCTTTGAAAACGGAACCACCTGAGGTCAGAATCCTGCTGCGACAATGGAGCAGATTGCATGTGGATAAGGATGGAGTTTTATACAGGAGCACCAATGGAAGGGATCAGCTCCTGCTCCCTAAAGAATACCATGACATTGTGTTCACAGAGCTCCACAAGGAAATGGGACATTTGGGAGTAGAGAGAACTCTAGGGCTGATCAGAGACCGGTTCTACTGGCCGAGAATGCAAAATGATGTTGAACACTTTGTGATGCACGCCTGTGAATGCCTAAAGAGAAAACGGCCAAGCAAGACCACCAGAGCGCCACTGACTTCCATTACCACTACTTACCCTTTTGAACTGGTGTCTATTGACTTTTTACATCTTGAGACCTGCAAACATGGGTACGAGTACATCTTAGTGGTAATGGATCACTTTACACGCTTTGCACAGGCTTATGCAACTACAAACAAATCAGCAAAAACAGTGGTGGATAAGGTGTTCAACCATTTTGCTCTCAACTTTGGTTTTCCTGTCAGGATCCATCATGACATGGGAAGAGAATTTGAGAATCAGCTGTTCTCCCAACTGCAAAAGGTCTGTGGTATGCGTGGCTCTCACACAACTCCATATCATCCGCAAGGTAACGGACAAGTGGAACGCTTCAACAGAACCCTTTTGTCAATGCTGAGAACGCTGACTGATGCTGAAAAAGCAGATTGGAAGAACTCACTGAACAAAGTAGTCCACGCCTACAACTGCACTCGAAGCGAGGCTACTGGGTTCTCTCCTTACTATCTGTTGTTTGGCCGCACACCCAGACTCCCTGTGGACATTCTGTTCAACTTGACATCACAGGAACAGCAAATGAGCTATGAGGACTATGTGATGAAGTGGCAGTCCAGGATGAAAGAGGCCTATGAGATTGCATCAGCAGCAGCTCAAAAAGAAGCATCTCGAGGTAAAAGACACTATGACCAAAAGGTCTACGGAACCGAACTTCTTCCTGGCAACAGGGTTCTGCTCCGCAATCTCACTGAGAGAGGAGGGCCTGGAAAGCTTCGTTCACACTGGGAGGATGCAGTGTATGTGGTAGTGAGTCAAAAGAGCCCAGAAATCCCTGTGTATGACATCAAACCAGAGAGAGGTGGAAGAAGCCGCACAGTCCACAGAAACCTGCTGCTCCCATGTGACAGCTTACCTGTGACAGAAACAGAGAGAAAACAGCAGAACAAAAGAGAAAGAGGATTGAAACAAGACAAACGCAGAACCCAGCAACAGTCACAGTCTCAGGACACAAACAGTGAAAGTGAGGATGAAGGTGAAATCATGTGGACGTTTTCACACCGTCATAACCAGGGAAGTGAACTGGATGCCCCAACTGTTGCAACTGAAGCCTCTGAACAAGTGGTGGGAGAACAGCAGGCAAGAGACTGTGAACCAGAGCTGCAGGATGTGAGAGGAGAGGAGGAGCTGGAGCTGCAAGCATCTCAAGATCATCATGACCTCCAGGAGCAACCAAGAGAGCAAACATCTGGTCAGGAGGCGCAGCATCAACCAATGGGAGACTCTGATACTGACCCAGAATCACCACCTCGTGCACAACACATCCATCCTCAGAGAGTGCGACGGCAGCCAAAGACACTGACCTATGATGAGCTGGGACGGCCTACCCTAAGACAAGTGGGTATAGACAGCGTTGAGGTGAGCGAACCAGTACACTGTTTCCAGAGTCTGTGGAGACCATGGACGCTCTCAGACATACCCACATTCTCATAACTCAAGCAGCAACTGTTAACAGACCAGAGACTGAGATTGGAAACTAGAAAAAGAATGTGGAAAAAATGTAATAATACTCCTGAAGTGCATGTTGTAGTATTTATGAATGTAAAGAACATTGTGGCGTTTGAAACTGTAAAGAGGAGGATAATGTGGTAGCAGACCAGAGTAAAATGTTGGCCGAAGACGGGGTCTGTTTACAGGAGTTAAGATATCCCAGCAGGGGAATGTTATTTACAGACATTGAAAACAAATGTTGGGTTTTCCCTCACAAAAATGTGTCATGGTCTATCAATTGTGCAGTACTTTGAGCAAATGTTATTAACATTAAATGTACTGTCAAGAATGTTTTTTGTATGGGCAAGGACCATCAGTGTGTGTGGAACCATAGTGATTTTCAAGAAGAGACACCAGTGCTGCAACAAAATATGCTTATGGAGTATTTAAAAAAAATGTATCAGCATTTTTTTTTCTTTTTGTAAGTAGGGAGGGGTGTGGCACCCTGGACATTCAGTTTGTTATTTTGATGTCCAGATTTGTAGTTTTGTTGATTGTCTTGCCCCCCCCCACTTTTATTTTATTGCAATTGATTTCATTGTAAGCCTTGTGTCACTGCTCACCTGCTTGCTGTGGATCTCGGGCAATACTCAAATCTGCCAGTAGGAGGCAGCATGAGTATTCTTAGAGGAAAGTGGTGCTGTTGCTCAAACCCACAAAGAAGCCAGAACAGGAGCGGACTCGGGGCAGAGAGCAGCATATATGTTCCAAACATTTATTGTTTGTATTGCGTTTGCAGGTGAGTTAAGTGCACAAGTGCCATAGATATGTTTTGAGGAAGTCTACCTTTGATTCACATTGTTGTGTGTTATGTGTTTTCATGTTATGCTTTGTAGTATTATTGTTTAGTTTTGCATTATTTGTGTTAGAAAACTGAAAAAACCCACAAAGAAGCCAGAACAGGAGCGGACTCGGGGCAGAGAGCAGCATATATGTTCCATCCATCCATATGTTGTATGGATGGATGGATGGATGGATGGATGGATGGATGGATACATGAATGGATGGATGGATGGTTGGATGGGTGGATGGATGGATGGATGGATGGATGGATGGATGGATGGATGGATGGATGGATAGATAGATTATTGGGTGGATGGATTAATGGATTCATTACTGGACTGATGGATAGATGATGTCTGTTTGTATGTATGTATGAATTGATGAATGGATAGATGGGTGGACGGATGGATTGATGGATTAATGAATGGATGGATGGATGAACGAAGGGCTGGATGGATGGATGATTAATGAATGGATGGACGGATGAAAGAAGGGAAGATGGATGGATGATGATGGGTGAATGGATGGTTGGTTAATGAGTGGATGGATGGATAGATGGATTAATGGATGGATGGATACATGAATGGATGGATGGATGGATTAATGGATTCATTACTGGACTGATGGATGGATTATGTATGTTTGTATGCATGTATTGATAGATGGATAGTTTAATGGATGAACTGATGGATGGATGGATGGATGGATGGATGGATGGATTGATGGATGGGTGGATGAATGGATATAGTAATGGGTGGATTGACTGATGGGTTGATAGATTGATGGATGAACTGATGGATGGTGGATAGAGGGATTGATGGATGAAGAAATGGATGGGTGGATGGATAGATTATTGGGTGGATGGATTAATGGATGCATTACTGGACTGATGGATGGATGATGTATGTATGTATGTATGTATGTATGTATTGATAAATGGATATATTAATGGATGGATGGATGGATGGATTGATGGACTGATTCTTTATCTTCATGAGTTGCTCTTTTCTCCTCCCACTGTGTGTCTTTCAGATTCCATTCTGTTCCAGCGTCTTGTCGATTCCTCGTCTTCAATCCGATGTGTCTGGATCATCTTGGCAGCTGTGATCGCCTTCAGTTTTTCACCTGGCGGTGCGTTTGGGTCCTCTGTCGACACTTCCTGACACTCACAGCGATTGATTCTGCTTCACAAGCTGATAATAGAGAACAAATGGAGTAAATAAATCTTAAAATGTAAGCAAAGTGCTTCGACTTGGCAACAGCCTATAGGTGACGCAACAGAAGAGAGAATTTCATTAAACAGAGCCGCAGATGGCCGCGTCTAACGAAATCCTGGCTCTGGTTCACAGCACGCTGTCCTTTTCAGTGGGGAATAAAAAGCCAGTCGATGGTCATTTTTCAGTTACATTTCTACATAGCTGCTCAGAATGTCAGGATGCTAGACTGAATATTTTTTTGAAGCACTCTGGGACATTTAGTGGATAAAAGGTGATGCACTAAACCAAAGGGACTCACCTTGAAAACTAGAACTTTTTTTTTTTTTTAGCATGATGATGAGTTCATTGGACTTAAAAGAGTCAACAGATTTCAGTCTGAAAGAACACTGCTGGATTTCGGAGAAGAGGAGATTCATATTCTAAATCACAAATTAGCACCAAGTTGTGACGCGCCAAGGCCTCGTTTCCACGACAACCATGCAAGTGAAAACACATTTTTCACGTTTTCATTTCAGAAATATTTAAAAACTACGTAGTTTCCATGTTGAGTCACTGACTGGATTGTTAAAAATGTTCATTTTGTTTGTGGTTGCGTTATACATGTTGGTACTGTTGAAGCACTTCTTCATTAAATAGTAAAACCCTTCAGTTTACATTTCCACATGGCAGCAGAGCTGCAGACGGTTGCATTTATCGGTTCTTAATGAGAAGTTATAACGCTGGCAGTGGTTTTTGTCTTTTGTAAAGCCTCAAGGGAACCGGCGGTGGAGTTCAGTCCGCTGCAGTCCTGAGAATTACTGTTACAGACGTCCCGTCGTCGTCGCCGCTGGGACGATGATTCACCCCGCCGTTGCTCCTCGTCGCGTCTTTGGCCGACGAGCCAAACGAAGCGTTTCTATCTCACCTCATTTTCTCCTCTTCCATCCACGCTGACAGCGTTATCTACCACCGCGCACGGATCCCTGCAGATTCATCCCTTTATTTCAAGGGCAGACGCCTGATTGGCAGAGCGCGGCGAGCCACGCCCTGTTTTTATCTGGTGGCGGAGGTGGTGCGACGGGCAGGAAATAACGCTTTAGCTACCCCAGCGATCCTCATTCCGGAGCAGACAATGGGAAGCGCGGCGGCAGATGTGACCCTCGCTCCGTATGCAATTTACCGCGCTGTAAAGTGGGAGACTGCCGCAGCCCTGCAGGATCCGTCTTTTGTGTCAGTCAGTGACGATAATATGTTTAGAGTCAGCCTTTCTATTCACACGTTCCAGTGACGGAGGCCTGCCAAAACCAATCTGCTTCCTTTAATAATGCAGGAATTGTTGTAGTCTACTATATGAACGAAATGAAATCTGTATCTACCTGTCGGAACCATGTCCGTCACTCTGCCGAGCACACTTCCCTACACGACTGGACAAAGTCAGATGACCAAATTCTACCTCTAATGAAAATACATCCAATTAAACATATAACATTTTTTGTTATTTTTGATTCACAATCCTAAATAATAGGGGATTTTTATGGCTATTTCATTTTCTGAACACAATCATAATTTTGCAGTGGGTGAGCAGGGATGAGATATAATCCTTAATCTTGACCTTGGTTTATGTGACAGGACCAAAATAAGGTGATGGATGAGATAAAGGAAATATTAAGATTCTGCAGAGAAAAGGTGGGTTGTTAATATAAAGGACATTTATGACTAATAAAACCAAATGTCAAAGATTTCACTGTGATATGAGAGGAGTGGATGTGAGAAGTTACAGGTCACAAACAATGGCCACCAAAACAAAAACTACAACTCCCAGAGAGCACCAGAATGCAGACAGGCGGAGGTGCTTAAAGCCTCCAAGCCTGATTTGAACTGCTGCCGAGCGAGTAATGAAAGAACTCCGGTTGTTCATCCAGAATTCAGAAACAGCCTCTGAGCCTCGTTGTCCGCTTCACACTGGACTCTCCCAGTCCTGCGAGCAAACACTGGCAGGTGCAGGAATTCTGGGATATATTAGGCAGTATTTCAACATTCTGTTATTAAAATTGGAGTGTCAGAAGCAGGCGAATGTGTGAGCAGAAGATGCCAACAGGTTTGACAAAGAGCTGCAGAAAGCCTCTAATTGGCCATAGTTGTGAATGTTGGTTGGTTTGAACATGAGATGCTTAAAATCCCACGCTTCAAATGAGCCGACGACGTACTAAATAAAACATACCCGTCTTACTTTAATGAAAGCCTTCTTCAGGGCGGGGCAGGAGATTTAATTTCTAAATGTCCTCGGGCTGAAACGTCCCCCGTTTCATTAAAGCGGAGCCCCAAACTGAAGAGCACCTTCAGCTGACGCGTCGTGACGCCGGAGCCCAGCGGAAGCGCTCGCTTCCCTGCCGCCTTTGAAACGTGTCGGAGCTCGTGGACGCACGGCACGACGCTCGAGACGCTCCAGCGGCGCACGTGAACTTTCCCAGGGAAATGTCTCTGCGCTCGTGCTCAAGGTTAAATCTGAACAAACCCGCACGAGACGGCTCCACGGCACGAATAGTGATGAGTCTGAAGTCAAGCGTGAGTCAGGAAATAAAAGCAGAAGAGTCGGCGTCACGGGTTTTGATCTGAACCATCTGCCTTGCTCAAAGGCTGCTGCCTTCCTGGACTGTGGGGAATCCTGAAAAAAGACACCACAAGAAGCCCATCCGGTCAGATTTGACTCTGGTGACAGTTTGGTGAGAAAACGCGACAGTGACTCCGTCCCTGAGCTCATTTCTTCTCTGTTACGAAGACAGAATCCTTGAGATTGTGTTGCGGTGTGAAAACAGTGACACACAACCTCCTGGCAGAGGGAACACCGGACTGTCTCTCCTCTCTCTGTCAGGGCTTCTCCCTTCATTTCTTGTAATTTGTACTCCTGTATGGAGCTCATAATAAAAACGAGCGTGTGTGTGTGTGTGTGTGTGTGTGTGTGTGTGATACATTGATATTTAAATATGCTTAGTGATAATTGTATCTCTGTAATGAAGTTAGTGCATGCTTAATACAATTTGTGCTTGTGTAACTTGGTGTGTGCCTACAAGGATCTGAGAATACTTTTCTTTTAATGAGATATTTTCCATTTCGGTGTTGAGGTTTGAATCTCTTCTCCAGCTGTTCTTTTTTTTTTTAACTTTGTGACAGATTTTATTTGCTGAAATGCTGCGATACGTTTCACGACTTTAATAGACTTAATCAGCACTTCTCTGTGGCAGAAGAGTAGCTGTCAGAGGAGCACTTCAGGCCAAGTTTACACAGCGTTTTAAAGTGAAAACCACTTTTTTGGAAATGCTGCAGCTGTGCACGTGCACCACACCTGGATATTCTGCACATGAGCAAGTGGATGGACATGAACAGGCCGTTAAATGCACTCAAATCGCCTCCAGCACGCTTGAATCTAAGCTGGAGAATCCAAATGAGCCTAGAATAAATAAAGTGACATCCAAGATGGATGGACAGATAATATAAAAGACAATGTTAGCTGAAGTTCTGCGGAGCTGAATCCTGTCACGTCACAGAGCAGCACTCCAGCTGAAGGCGGTTGACGTGTGTGTCTCGTTTCAGACCAAGAAGGAAAGGATATATGCTGTAGTCCATATTGCAGTTTACTCTTGACTGATCATTGTTCTGGACTCTCCAAGCATGAATAACTGCTGGCTATCAAATGTCAGCCTCCATCTCCTTCTGCTCGTAACCCCTCGTGTTGGTTCGAGTTACCGCTTCCCTCCTGCTGCACTGCAGCTCGGACAGAACAAACCCTGCATTCCTCAGGTACTGGATGCCGCTCCCTGTTCGAGGAGGGCCCTGCTCTCATATGGACGAGCAAAGTGAATTAAGCAAATTATCCTTGCTGCTGTGCAGTGGGCCGCCTCTGCGTCCCGAGCGCCGGTCCCCAGCCCTTCGCTTCAGACACGCTCGGCGAGCTTCAATCAATGCGTCTTTTCAGGGGCGGTCGATGGCGTGATCAAGACGAAGCAGAGAGGCTCTCTGCTGAACCACCTGACTGCCAGGCGTCTGCAGCTTCCTCCTCCTCCTCCTCCTCCTCCTCCTCCTCCTCCAGCAGGGAAAGCCTGGGAGGAGAATCCCTTTGTATGAGCCGCGGAGCTGGGAGCCGCTCGGCCGGGCGGGACGACGGGCTGACTGCAGAGGAGAGAACGAGGAGAGCTCTGCCTCCTCTTTCATCTTTCTCCTCACCTCTCCCTCTCCCTCTGATTGGTATGCAGAGCCAGACCCGCTCTGTTCTGCAGTGTGGGTTTGTGAGCGCTGCTGCATGTCAGCCGGAGACGGGAATCGCACTGCAGTGGCGGGTGGGGTGAGCGCACACATACACCCCACATCCATCCACAAAGCCCCTCCCGTGCTGCGCCAGGAAACCCTCTCTGAATCGACTGTGTCATGCTTCTCTTGTCAGTCGGATGAAAGATCGGGCTCTCTCCTGCATGCATGTATCGACTGCAGCATTTTTATGTATTTTGCTTGAGCACACAGTCTTTTTTTTCTCCAACACAGTGGTGCAGAATGAGACGGGAAACATCTCGCTTTACGTGACTGCTCTGCATTTGGATACGATCAAGAAGACACAGTGGAGGGACAGTATTGCAGATGTCTTCACTGTTGAGGAGGCAGGATGTAAACATGACAGTCAGTGTGGACGTAATGTTAAAATCCCACAGCCTGAGGAGAGCAAAGTTTGAAGCGTCATCTGGCTGCACCCCATTAAAACAGCCGGTTTTCCTCCCTGGCCCCAACCCGGATCCCTCAAGACCAACCGGTATCATTAGGTCTAGACGGTAATTTTTACTTTGAGGCATTTCATCATCATCCCACATGGCCGAACCTGGAACCCAGCTCGTGTTCTGGTATCAAAACATTCCAAAGCAAAGCTGTTAATGGTATGGTGAGGAAACGCAAAAGACAAGAAAATAAAAAAACTGCAACACACTCAGAGCTTCTGTGTCGACGTTGCAGCCTGAGCATGTGTTTATTGTCTTTTGCATCCCGCTGACACCTCTGAGCGACCATTCATTATCGAATGAATGGAAGAGAAACATAAGAAGGGACGGCCTCCACCTGAAGCCGTCATACCGAGGAGCTAACCACATGTTCCGAAAGCTGCACTCCAACACTGAGATACTATTACAGTCCATTACAGCAGCATGCAGGTGAGTGGACTCAAACCGCCATCAGGCGCAGGCAAGCTGGGAAAACCGAGCGGGTAAGTACCCGGAGGTACTCTTTTCCTCCTCTGCTGTGAAGGTGTGTTTTCGGGGTGGGTGATCGGGCTGCTCGGTCTGAGTGATGGCCCCGGCCTCTGCGGCAGCGGCAGCAGCGGCAGCAGCGGCAGCGGGGATGTGGGCGTCACGGCGGATCAGCAGCCTGCTCTCCACCCCACCGGAGAGCAGACTTCAATGGATTTTCTCTCCTGGCGCTGGTTGAACCCAATTACACTTGAAGCAATAAATCCTTAGCAATGCAATTTCCCCTCTAGACAAGATCTGCCGGGCTTCCCCCTCACACTCTCTGCTTCTGTCTCTTTTCCCCCGCAACACACACACACACACACACACACACAGCCTCCCCTCCCCTCGTCCAGCCCTCCGGCCCCCACCAGCCTCTCAACTTATTCCTCTCCCCTTCTCTTCCATCACCCCTGTTTGTCTTTTCTTCATAATCATCGTCGGTTTCTCCGTCGCGTGGCTCATTCTGTTCCCACCTCTTCCCATCCATCCCCGGCGTCCTCTAATGTTTCCTCCATCTCTCATTACACCACCCTGTAGGTGACCTTCATCTCTCCTTCCTCCCTCCTCTTCCTCTCCTCCTCTCGCCACCTCGGCCCAGACCTCTCTCTCTCTCTCTCTCTTGCTGTCGTGCTTCTTCCGTTTGCCTGAGACATTCATTTTCTTGGGGCTTGTCTTTGGCATCCCTCACCCCTCCTGTCGGCCCTCCTCCTCCTGCGGAGCGACACGGCAGAGAGCGCGCCGGACGCTTTCACCTGCTGCGATGATGAAGAGCGCGGCCGGCGGAGTGCATCACGGATCAAGGGCACGGCGGCTTCCCGTGGCTGACGTACGCACGCCGGCGGAGAGTATTTATTTAAATGCAATTTGTCCCCCTGGAGATGAAGACATTTGCCTCTTTCTGCATTTACAAGGGTGGAATGTAGAGTGAGCTGAGAGAGGTTAAGAGTGAGACGCAGTGTGCTCTTTAGCTCCACTGACATAATGAGCCTACATTTATCATGCATTTGTCCGCCGCTGGAGTTGGAGCCTGTTGCGTTGCACTCATTTCACACCTTATCGAAGCCCATTTTTGACGATGCAATTGAAAAACGCCATTTAAATAAAGTGTTTTCATTACCTGAAATTAACTATAAAATCTCTCATTAACATCCCAGACATCTCGCCTTTCCTCCGGCGTTCCCCAGGGCTCGGTCCTTGGCCCCATGCTCTTCGTCCTACTTTCTCCTTGGGCGTGTGTTTCAGTTTGATTGTGATGTAGCTGACAGCTAGCTTCGCCTGCGCTCCATTCCCACCTCCAGCCTTCCGTCTGCTTCCCTCCGAGGATGTTTAAAGGACATCAAATCCTCGTCCTCACCTTTCTCTAACTCAACTCTAATAATACAGAGGCTCCTCTCAGTTCGCCCTCACACAAGTTAATAGATTTTCTATCACGATCAGCCTCTCGTCTGTCTTCCTCTTCCTCTCAGGTTAAGAATCTGAGTGACTTCCTCGCCTTCCTTGTCTGTCATCTCAAACCTCCATCAATAACTCTGCATATTTCCGTCTAAACCACACCAGCCACCGTCGTCTCTCTCTCACCTGACTCCCACACGCTGCACCCTGGTCACCTCCTGTCTGGACGACTGCTACTCCCCTCCGTCTGGCCTGCCTCTTAAATCCTTTTATAAACTCCGACTGCTTCAAAATGTAGCATCATATAACATTTATCCTCTAAAAACGGCACTGGCTTTTGGTATCAGACGAGCACAAAGTTGTCACTTCACTGTCCTCCTTGTGATTTTAAACATTATTTAGCAAAAGCTAATGAAATTAGTGAAGTGTTCATTCATAACTTGTTGAATTAAATGCTGTTTTTGATTTTATCAGTTAAGCGTCTGAACCATCCCTGAAGATCGAAATCAGTGTACCTGACCCACAGACCTGCTCCGTCCTCTCTTTACACAGGGACGGAGGCTTGCAGAAGTTTGTGATCCAGTCTGATGGAGTTCTTTGGGACGTGTCTATAAAGCCGTGGGTCTTACTTCAAAGCGAGCGCATTACTTTCGTTTGGCTGCTGGCTCCCCGAGGCGAGATCCCTGCCTCATCCTGATGATTATTCTCTTCAAACACACCTGGATTTGTCCCTCTGATGCTGCGAGAAGACGAACAACAGCACTAAGAAAGCAGCTTGTCCATGAAAGGAAGCCGTAATGAATAAGTTGCTGATGATTAATCGTCCCTAAATCTCCGCATGTTCAACTAATACTTGTCTTAAGACAGATTTTGACCTTGAAACGGCTTAATTTATGCATGAAATGACTTTTGAAATTTGGGATATTGATGAGGCTCACACACCAGTGATGCTACATGCTAAACATGATTAAAATATGACTGTTTTACTCATTGACAGTGAGCTGGGGTGCGTCGCGGCACAAAGCGAGCTCGGTACCAACAGTCGACCATCGACAGCATGCATGGGGAAGTGCATCGATAGACTGAACACACTGCCCTATGCAGACTGCATCGATAGCATCAACAGTGTGTAGCGATGCATAAAGTTGCATATCATGGCGTATAAATTAGGCTTCATGACATCTGAAAGTAGCGAAAGGTTCAAACTCACTCGGTGGGTGCATCTTTAATTATTCTCAAAGCAACTTTTCAAATGACAAAAAGAAAAAAAAAATCAAGATAAAATTACAAATACAAGAAACTTTAAAGAACTTTTGACAAAATTGGAAATACAAGCAAGATGTCTCAACTTGAGTAGTGCTGACAAAAACAAACAAATAATACAAAGAGAGACTGAAACTCTGATTGGATCAAGCAGCCTGTTTACAAACCAGACTCTTAATTCACCAATCGCCTCACATTCACAGTAAGAACTGCAGAATTCAAATAAATAAATAAAGATCCACCGATAAACACCAGTTTCCAACCAAAACACTACAAAAATCCATGAAGTGTTTTAACAAAGTACACAGTGGAAACCTGGAACTGTGTGTGTGTGTGTGTGTGTGTGTGTGTGTGTGTGTGTGTGTGGTGACCCCTTGGGTAGACCACCAGCCTCTTCTTCTCTGACATTATCCCCGGAGTCTGAGCTGTCGACTGCAGGTCAGGACCCAGCGTGACGTCTCCACCGTAACCCGGGGGGAACAAACGCTGATATGATCGATCTGACACTCCGAGACGCTGCTCATCTCGTTCAAACCAACGTCACGCGAATCAGTCGAATCAGTTGTCCGTGCTGTTTGACAGCAGGTTAAAACGAAGATTTGTTAGATATCGTTCCATCAGGTGATGTGGTTTAAGCACAGTTTTCCCATCTGGAGCGGTGAGCCGTGGTTTGGGGGTTTTGTTTCCATCCGTGTGAAACGTTCGACAGACAGTCTTAAGTTGTAGCTACATAATGAGGTCAGAACCTGAACCCTGCAGCAAAGTGAACCAGCCCACTTTCAGCTTCTGTTTAAGCCGAGGTGACAATCCAGCCACTGCCAACACGCTCCGTGCACGACGCCACTGTCCCGAGCTGATGCTGGATTCCTGAGTTTCTCGTTCACACAATAGGAAATGGCACTGACAGTAAAGGGAGTTTTAAGCACCCACTTTTGATTATTTATGTTGAATTCTCAAAAAAACTTGAAAACTACGTAGTCTCTCATTTTAGTCACAGTAGGAGACAAACAACATTCCATTGCTTCCTCAAAGATTAGGTCTGTCTTCATGCTGTTTTTGCCAGTCTGTGTTCGCAGACAGTGATTTCTGGAAGTGTTCCTGAGTCCATGCAGTGGGTTTCAGAGCAGAAACTTTCCTCTCCTCAAGTCAGTACCTGCACCCAACACCAACTCGTTAATGTTCTGGACTCTTAAAAGGTGGGTCGATACTTTCCGTTGAGAAAGGATTGTCTCGGTGAGACTCGGGGAGTGATGGAGGAGCTGCTTCCTGAAGAGGACGGAGCTGAGTCCACACAGTCCTCATCCTCACCACCCTTCATTAGGACAGCTGAAGACGATGGACTCTGCTGCCCGAGTCCTCTAACCTCCGTCTCTTAGCTCAGACTCAGACTCTTAGCTCTCCTCATGTTTTCTCCCGGCTGGAGAGCTGTAGTTTCAGAGTTTAATGATCCCTTACAGCACTGATTTATTTGATAGCTGTAGGTTCTGGAGCTGTAAGCTACTCGGCGTGAAATCTTCTAGAACGCACGTCCATGTTCTCCATCCATCGTTCACGTTCATGTCGCTGCTGCTCGGGATTTTATACACGTGAGTTGTGTATTATTAGCTGTAATATTAGCTCCAAAACACCCCTCATCAGTATACTCCATACAATATTAGAAATATATATCTGCGTCTGTTCTTTGTTCCGGGTTAGCCTGGGTTAGCCTGGGCCTGCAGCCTCTGGTTAGCTGTTAGCAGCTAACCGGCTAACCGGCAGGGCCGTCCTGCAGGGACAGGGAAGGGAGTGGAGGAGGAAGAAACCTGGAATCCTCAGTCCCACCCTGCAATGAGACGTGTCGACTGGAGCATCCTCTCTCCGTTAAAGTTCATAAAATACAAAACGTCTCTGAAACGAAAATGAAAAAACGACACGTAAACATGTCTGGAACAGAACTGACCAGAAGACTGTTTGGAAAACTCTTCATGTCTTTCATGAGTGAAGAATTTAAACTGATTTCCTGAATTAGTTTGGACTCATAACGCGAATTAAATGAAATGTGCAACATTAAATAATGATAGTTCAGTTTTATTTTCTTTCAGCACTGAATTGATCTTCATTCCAGTAATCACACATCTGATTGAAATTTTTTCCTCATATTAAAATTTAAATAACATTTTCTCTCTCTTTTTTTTAATTGAATGTAAAGTTCAGTTATTTCCCTATATCCTCGCTCTGAAGTCAGCCCTGCGCTATCAGCCCAGAACACTTAAGATACGCCTCTGAATATTTAATAGGCTCCTCTTTTGAGCGCCTATTTTTATCAGCTTGGCTCAATAATTCAAAGCTCCTGTTCTCATCTGCAACCAGCTGGTGCGTAGTTAGCGTGTGTGTGTGTGCGTATGTGTTTGTGTGTGTGTGTGTATGTGTGTTACTTGTTATTGTACATGTATGCCCGTTGAGAAATGTGAGCTTTTGTGTGTATTTTCTGAAAAGAATCCTTTTGTTTACGTCAGTCGCTGGGTAACGCCGCGGCCGCTCACCCAGCTGTGGAAGACCAAATAATGTCAGGATTTGAAACGAGATCCAGAATCCGGCTTCTTCTTTGAAATCTGAAGTCTTAAAAACATCTAAAAGAAAAAAAAAAAAACCTCAGCTTGAAGGCTCAATTTCACCTGATGTGAGAGTCTAAAATCCTGTCTATTTCTGAATATTGTGAAAAAAAAAAAAAAAAAAAAAAAAAACCCAATCAGGCTCAGACACAGCCGAACGCCCAGCTCTTGACCTACAATCAAACAGCCCAGTTTGCAATCAAAGGACTTGCTCCTGCTTTGCTTTCACCGCCGGTCCAATCACCGCCGAGCAGATTCTAAACGGATTTAATTAGGAGGAATTTTGACAGTGAAAAGCGGCGATGAGAGGTGCCGAAGGGGGCCTTCGGGCTTCGCCGCCGGCCGGAGAGAGCAGCGATCCAGCCCCCCTACGGGGGGACGGTCACTTCCTGTGTGTTGGCGCTCGGATGGCTGCGCCGTTGCGCCGCGCTGCAGAGGCATATGTAGCGTTACCCGCGCACGGCGGCCTCTAACGGCTCTGAACTGTCGGGCTGCGCACGGCCGCGGCGGGGACAGATGGCCCAGGCGCCCTCCACGCCCATGTCCGAGCGGCGCCAGCGGGGCTCGCCGCGTGTGTGTTCTGCAGAGGGTGTGTTCCTCCCTGTGTGTGTGTGTGGCTCTCCTGATGGTATCAGAGACCACCACAGACCTGATAGAGGAAAACTCCGGCGCGGTTCGAGATTCTGTGGGTGTTTTTGAGCGAAACAGCGGCTCCGTAATCTCCGCCGCTCCGTGACAGTGACGCTCAGGATGTTTATGACTCAGTCGCCTCGCTATCTCTGGATTTTAGGGTGTCTGGAGACGATTACCTCCATCGCATTTCTCAGAAGCGCCGCGACTCGTCGCTGCCTCTCGCTCATCGGACTGAATCATCATGTCTTCCCTGATCTGAGCAGCGATTCCTTCACTAATGTCGAGTTTGTTTGTTTTTCTCGGGAGAAGTTGAGGGCAGGTTGTTTTTTTGTTTTTTTTTTATGTTTTACGAGAAAAACTGTCGAGCAAAACCCACATTGGAGTAAAATGTTAATCAAAATCACAGAGTGCCATGCTTCACTGAATAACCACTGAACAAGGTTATTACTGAGCAGCTGCTACCGATGATACTGATGATCTGATGAAGAGTAGTTTGATTACTCTTTTAAATGAACTTTTGATTCATCTCTGATTCTCCACAGTGAATTCTCTGTATCGGCTGAGGATCGCACTCCTGTTTTGATTTGCTAAAGGAAAGGGATTAAAAGCTGACAGGAGTGTATTCCTCTTTAATTCATGACATATTATGTCAGATGGGCACCAGGCTCTGCCTCCGCCATCGCTTCCTACAAAGCGCCCGAGGCTGGTTTTCACTGGGAGGAACACGTGTGCCTCCTGTCAGCGGGAGTTTCCTCTTAATGGATCCCTCTTTAAATAATAATCCCTGCTCCTTTCTGGGGAAGCTTCAGGTCGGGTTCAAGCCTTTTCCACTTCCTGTGCAAGATTACAGAGCATCTTCCTCCTAACGTCCAGATTACAGAGCATCACACACAGAGCGTCACAGCTATGCTACAATAAGTCAGTTTATGGTTTTGTAATCTATTGTTGTATCTTTTGAGTATTTGTTTTTCTTTGTCCCTGTGTTGATGAGTTAACGTTACGTTCGTGGTTTGGTGCTTCATTCAGTTGATTCTGTGAATCCTTCGGGAGCATGTGCAGTAGCTTGTAGATTCTTGTAGTTGGGATTATTCTGCTTAATTTGATGTGCATCATTATATTTCCCCACAATTAACCTTTTGAAGGTTTCATGACAGCCTGACCGAAAGATAAATGTAAATGTAATGCAAAAGTTACTTTTCAGTGAGATTATTACTTTATGTCTTTAACAGTGTCACTGCTTTTATAAGATGGATCTATGCAGCCACACACACACACACACACACACATTTGGGATAGCAGTGTCGAGGATGAAAAGCTGGTTATGTAACAGCAGATGGGAGGCTGGCAGAGTCAGACTGTCTGTGTTTCTGTGTTTCTGTCAGGGAAGTTTTCGTGTCTGTAGACTCAGTGAACAGAGATGCTCACTTCACACACACCACTCGCCTTCCATCCCTCTTCCTTTCTTTTCGCTTGTATCACTTGGTGTTGAATATTGTTTGGTTTTGTTTTTGTACCGTTAGCAGGAAGGTTTCAAACCGATTCCATGACGTAAATGGGTTTTGTTTTGTCTCCATCCATCCAACAAACCACCGTCCTGCTTCCTCAGGATGTGGACGAATGTCATGTCCGCTCGTTTCACCTTCACTAAGCAGTGTTTTATCAGCCGTCTGTCAACCAGACATTTTGTTTATATGAATTTTAGCTATTTAAGATTCAAATGCATACAGACGTGCAGTTTTAGATATGGGCTACATGAATAACTGATGCTTTTTCACCCACCATCACAGCGACAAGCGTTGGGTGTTTATGTTACCACGGTAACACGGGAAGCAGAGAAGATGCCTTTTCCTGCGATTCATGTCCTCTGTGGAAAGAAATACAGCAGATGATTCAACGAAACGAAAGAGTGTCACGAAACAACACCACAGGAACCGCAACAGCGCCCAACACTGGAAACCAGGCGGGACTCGAACACCGGGATGAACCCAAACCTGAGGACTGTTTCCTGACTGTTTGATTTGGATAAAGAATAAGGCATGCTGGAAAAACACCTCCCAACTTATAAACCATGAACAATGTGACTTTGATTACTTCAGTGCTGTTTGAAATGTGGGCAGAAAACTGCAAATAAAAGCCAAGAGAGCTGAAACAGCTTTAAATTCATGCATTCAACCTGAACAGTAAAATATCAGATCCATACATAAAAGTTAATGAGCCGTGCTGCTTTGTTTTGGAGCGCGGTATCTCTGGTAATCTCAACGATGCTGCAGGAAGAGGCGGAGGCGCTCCGGGGAGCTCGTGAAATAAACCCAAAATGAAGTGTTCAGCTCGCGCAGCACTTGAAGGGAGCCCCGAACGGCCCTTCAGTGCCCCTTCACACACGTTCAGTTCCTTCTCCGTGATGAAAAACCACACAGAGGCGTCTTTTTCACCGGTATCCACAGGTGTGGGAGCTGCAGCGAGCAGTGTGCACAATCCATCCTCCATCCATCCATCCATCCATCCTCCATCCATCCATCCATCAAGCCATTCATCATTCATCAGTGCAGAGGCAGCGTTTCTGTGAGAGATCCAGTGAAAGCTAAATGGAGTGCAGTGGATCTCCAGTACACCGTGGCCTCTGCCTGCCACCGCTCACTTGGAATTAATGCTGGGAGCTCCACCCAGCGATCCCCAACAGGGGGACGCACGTCTCGCTCATCTGCCTCCCAGATAACGCTCCCTTTTCCTGGATTGATTATCGATGAGGAGCGAGACGCCGTGCGACTACACCCTCTGTTGTTCAGGATGGGCTCTTTGTTTCAGCAGGGAGGGGGAGAGCTGACAGCGTTACAGCCACTCGGTGCCTTTTAGTCCCTGTGGTGTGTTTAAATTTACCGATCCAGCGCTCAACACGCTGGATATGAGTCACCAACATGAGCTCAGTGGAGCTGGTTTATACTCAGGACTCAAACACTGTGACCAGGAACAAAAACACAGAGAGAAGCCTCCAGAACTGTGGTTCCACCACCACGTATTGACGCGCCGCCACCCAAAATCGAGAAAAGTGAGCAGATAGATTTAAAACTCAGACTCTGAACAGAATGAAATCAGACTGATCCCTCCGTCTTCTGACTGGAAACACCAGCCTAAACTGTGGCGGCGGGACGTTATTTACACATCGAGCTGATTAAAGACTCGACACACCTTCAACAAATCCGGACTTCATCAATGGAATTAATTCAGCTGTAATTTCCAGCAGCGGCAGACTGAAGCCGTAATTCAGTAATGAATGTGAGTAATGAGCGCTGATAAGTTGGAGTGTTCGCCGCGGCGTCTCCCTAAAGGTTCAGCTCATTAAAGTATGATTTGACCTTATCAGCGCGGCGAGAGCGCCGACTTTGCGGCAAGTTCAGAGATCCCAAGACGCCGCGATTAATCCAGGAGCGTTTATGGGGCTACAATCGCACATTCCTTCCTTTGGCTTAATGTTGGCAGATAACTTAAATTACCTCTGAGCCCCCACGATTCTCCAGATTTAACCCTGTAATTATTTCACTATTGATGTAAAGGTTACGCCAAAAACGTGTCCCTCAGATCTACATCTTGCTGGAGGAGAAGGCAGACGGGGACATTAGAGGAGTCCAGATCGGATACGGTGTCGGGCGACGCCTCGCAGAAGAAAATGAATGGAGAGTCTTTGACTCTGAAGCGTGACTCGGCATAAATTTATCCTCAGACTCTGTTCAAACTGAAAGAGCCTTCTTTTGACTTTCAGCTTCGCCGCAAATGAGGATGAAGTGGCGTTCTGTGAGGTGAAGGACAGCGAGAGGGAAGGATGGGTTTAGAAAATGAAGGAGTCTCCAAGACGTCCAAATGGAATATCAGAGCATTAAGAATGACAGCGGTGATGGAGCTGCTGCCGCCAGCATCCATTTACTCATCAGACCAAACGGCAGATTACAATAACAACAAGTCATTCAAACAGGTCTGACTTTCCTCGCTCCGTCAAAGACTGAACCGGGGTGGCCCCGCACACAAATTGCATCTGTTGCAGCTCCCAGCACAGCCACACCGCAGGTACACACTGCTAAAAAAAAGGAGATTATCCGCAGTTCTTGAATGCAAACAAGAAATAGATCTCACCTTATGTTCAATTTTCTGAGCTCTTGTCATCATTTTAAGATTTCATGATGTTTTCTGGCTGCAGACAAGTCTAATTTGGTGCAAAGTGGCAACGACAACTTTTTAAAGGTTGCAGATCTTCCTCAACATATTTCGATGTGTCTCAGACTGAGCAAGAGTTTTAGAAGAAACGCTGAAATTTATGAATAATGACCAAACAATGACAAAAAGTCAGTGAAAAAGCTTATTTTTCTGGAGGGAACTGCTCCGGATTCAGGTGAAGCTGAAGTTTCTCGGTCTGGATGTTAATGGACGCCTGGGGGAAAATCCAGAGACGTAAACGAAATAGTTTTTTTCTTGCCTCTTGGGTTCTCTGACCATCAGAGAACTGTGTTCTTGTTCTGTTGTGCTCCATATTGGCATCATCTTTTTCTTCTTTTTTTAAGTTTTCATAGTACTTCCTGTCGGTTGGGCATGCAGGTGAAGCCAGAGTTTCTGGGTTTCAGAGATCATATGTTCTTCATTTACCACCTTTCTCACCATCCAGTGATCTCTGATCTCCACATCTGATCAAAATAAATGAGCGCCACTGGGAAAAGTTACTGGAAAATCACCTTTTCAAAGATTTATCAGTGAACTCTCTTCAGAAAAGCGGCGGATCGCCTCTCCAGTTGAGGGGCTCTCGCCTCGTTTCTCATCTCAGATGAAACCTTTGTTGTTTCTTCACATGTCTTCAAACGCAGGACCTCATCATAACGTGTGGCGCCGCAGAAGGAATCTCCTGCTTTATCTTCTGGAGATGTTTCCCACTGCAGAGCTAATTGCCTGCTCTGGGACGCAGAGGCCATTTTTCCTATTGGACAACTAAAGGGAGACTTTGAGGGTAATTTGCAATTATCTCTTTTGTTTTTTTTTCAATTCCCTTAACTCATGAATCAAAACTTCATTATGCAAATTAAATTAAAGTGCAGCATCTCGCTGTCCTCATCCCTCTTCGCGCGCAGGATGCAACACAAACGAAGGCGGGAGATTAAACACGGTCTTTACCACGGGCATGTTTTCTCAATCGATTCATTAAAAAAAGGAAAATGTGACGTTTTGAGACGCATTGCTGGAAGTCAGTTCGGTTTGCACGCTGAGCCTGAACGTGACGGAGTGATATTCTCTGCTCTGTGATTTATCAAACCTTTTAAGTTAATTCAGATAAGTGGCTCAGTCTTCAGGAGACAGACGGACCTGTAACTCACACTGGACGGAGAGCGTTTACCTCATGTGACAAATGAAGCGGCGAGCGCACGTTTGACCAGGACGTGAAAATCAGCCGTAAGAAGGGAGTCAACATTACACACACACACACACACACACTCTCACACACACACACACGGTCAGAGAGAGTTTAATCCTCCTGGACAACCTGTTCCGCTGAATTTGCAGTGCCGTATATTTCAGCGGCGCTGGCCGAAGGCCCGGCTCCCAGGGTGCACCGGGGCCCGCGCACAGCCACACACACACCCCGGCGGGGGGCGGACGGCGCCAACCGGGCCGCAGAAAGACAGAAGAGCAGGATCCAGTGTGTGTGCCAGCTTCCCGCTCAGATCAAAAACAAGAGCAGACATGCAAAATGATGAATTCAAAACACACAAACAGGGACAACAGGATCCTTCTGCAAAACAGAGAAATGAAGAACCACGCCAGATTTATTCACTGTGAAGGAATACTGGCTTAAACCAAAACATTTAAAGTGGATACGCATCGTGTTTCCATTCTCTTTCAGAAAATTTTCATATTTACACAACGTCTGCTTAATAAAAGCAATGACAGCAGAGAGCATGTCAGGCCACTAGTGGGCGCTGTGGGGTGTTTTTGTAATGAAACCATGAGAATGATATGATTTGTGAAGGTTTATTGACTGGACCACAGATGAAATTAGAAACAAATGTATTGATTCCTTTGGGATAAAAACATCAATGAAGTAATCCGATGACCAGTTTGGACTGTTGTTACAGTGACTGTTCACTCTGAAACTACGAGGTTACACTTGTTTGTGTGCGTTTAAATCCAGAAATAGTCTCTCCATTGAAAAAGCAAAAATCTAAACTCACTTCCTGTGTTTTTATGAGCACGTATACTGTTAATGCAACAACTTAAAACAAATACGAAAACACTGAATCTCTCTGTTCCAGTGTTTTTTTTAACTGCTATGAAGTCACTTTTATTAGTTTCACACACATAAATCAGAATCTTAAAGTAGTTTTAAGTCTGAATTTCTGTTTATTTGGTCTCACCCTCTCTAGATTAGTTGCAACTGTTTCCTAATCTAAAACCTACAGTATATATGAATCCCACTGAATTGTTTACTCAGTAGTTTGAGTATTGTACTTTTATATAATATTTACGTTTGACTCTCTCTAGCTGCCTCCTGTCAGCCTGCTGTCCCGCCAGCTGCTCTCCGCTGTGTGAAATGTGCCAGCTGAACAGGGATCGATGGTGATTTTGAGCCGGAGCTGTCAGAGAGCCTCCAGCCGGTCAGGCTGATTGAATCTGGGCGTCCCGGCTGCCGCGGCAACATTGACCGGAGCGTCGTGTCAGTACAGAGAGCCGCACGGTGTCGATTCCACCGCCGGCTCTTCTTACACATGTCCTGTTTGTCCCCGCTTATATGTTTGTTTACTGAGCAATATTCCGGTGGCAACATAAACAAGGTGGATACGTGATCCAGGAGGAAGCTCCTTTTCTCATTCGGCTCGCGTTTCTCTGTTTTGATCCAAAGTGTAATTACCGACAGGCGCTATACGGGCATCATTTCATTAGCAGTTGTTAAATATACCCAACTCGGAGTTATAGCGAAGCCGCCCCACTTCTTAATTGGCTCAGTTTGAGATTTTTTTACTTCAGAGAAGAAAACATTTCTTCAGTTAATAGCAGTGGTGAGAAAACTTTATCTTGTAATTCTGTAATCAATACCAGCACAGACTTCCTTTCATCTCAACTTGTTAGAGCCGCGGGAGCCTGCAGGAGGAACTCTGGACCGTGATGGGAGAGAAAAACAGAGTGACTGGATGAGAGGGTGAGAGGGTGAGAGAGAAGGAATTCAGTCAGGCAGGAGTAGGCAGAAGAGGATCAGACTGAATGAGGAAGAGTTATTACAGCTGGTAGTTACCTGATAGAGTGAGTGAGTGAAGAGTGCGGCGATGGAGCGACCAAGCAATGCAGGGAGGGATGCTGTGGTCCAGTGGATGATGCAGTGAACAATGCATTGATGCATTTAAAAAACACAGCGGTCCAGTGAGAGATGTAATGGGTGATGCAGATTTTGTGGATGTTGAAGAGATTCATGTGAATAATGCAGCAACTGATGTATGCCATCTATTGAGTCAGGTTTATTTTTTTTATTTCAGCTCAGTAAAGCCAAGTAAAAATAATATCAAGCTTTTCTGATGAATCTGTTGACATTTTTGTTCCTACAGCACAAACAAATGCTAAAAAAAACCCACAGGTGGAAATATTCATGCCTCAGCAGACAGCATGCAGGACTGCAGTAAGGCGGTTAATCTCAGGAATGACAGACCGATACGGTTTTTCACCACCGATTATCAGTATTCAAGGAGGCCGATAATTGATAACCATCAAAACGGTGAATCATACAAAGCCTCTCAGGCCTCTGTAGCTACTTCCTGTTTGTGTTTTGTAGGCTAACAACAGAGTTTTCAAAGTTTTTCAATGTTGTTCATCTTTTTATGAGTGAGGGGAATATATGTCTGTTAGTTTTGAATAATTAGCCTTTGTGTTTTGTGTTTATTAATTGAAATGTTGCTCAGTTTTATTTGTTCCAGCAAGTTCTGTGACTGTTATGCTAACTGCTAGCATGTCAATGGGTTTTCCTATACAAGTTAGCGTTAAGCTAGCTGGACTTTTCAATCTAAATGGTGGAGTAATAAGGCGCACGGAGCTGCGCAGAACTGATGCCATTGGAGAGCGAGAGAAAGCAGCAGATTCAGGAAAGAGAGTGAGTTTACCGGTGAGCGAGCGGCCGAGTCAGACCCGCAGTGAATCACCAGGCTCTCCACTCGCCCGCCGTTTATCTGGGCAGCCTCCCAAAAGCCCCGACAGCCCGCCGCTCAGCTGCAGGGCCGAGATACCAACACCAGGGATAAATATTTATCACTTTCTCCGACAGGCGTGACATATAATAGGAGTGTGTCTGAGTGTCACTCTTCCTCGCTCTGCCTGGTCAGAGTTCTCGTCCCCTCGTCTCTCTGTGGAGTTTGCATGTTCTTCCAGGCGCTCTGGTTTCCTCTCGCAATCTAAAATCGTGCATGTGAAACCTTTTGAAAGTGTGTGGCTGATCCTGTTCTCATCCCTGGTCAGCTGATCAGTGCAGTGTTTGTATTTTTTTTTTGTCTTTCAACATGAAATCCCCGTTGATGGACTCTGATCCACACCGACAGATTATATCCAGAGGAAGACGAGATTTAATTTTAGAATCGGATCATATTCTGGATTCAGCCTCCAGAAGAAAACTTTTTAACAAGCTGTGGAAGTTTTTAATGACTTACTGATCAAATTTAATGGGCTGGTTGATGAAGCGCTGAAGGAGAAATGATTACAGCTTGAGAGCGATTCGGATCGTATTCTGGATATTAAATCTGTGGGAAAGTACTGAATCCATAACACGATCTGGAGGGATGCCTTCTTCTTATATCACGTTTCTCAGGTTTGTGTTCATTTTGAATAAAGAGAAGGACGATCACGGTTTCAGACGGCCGCTGTTCAGTTAGCGGTGGGCGATTCCGGCCTCGGGCTCTTCCTCGGTCTCCGAGCTCGTTCCAGGTACGACTGACTGGATGCTTCTTTAGTGAGGGCGTTTAACCGCGGACGTCATGGAAGCTCGCAGCTCCACGTGAACGGATGAATGACAGAAATAAAGATATGAACAGAAAGAGAGGCTGATAAGAGAGAGAGAGAGGTTTGAAGTATCTGCAGCGTGGTTACATAAGACTCACTGATTTCTCAGCTCTCCCGTTCAGGGTGAAGCTTCAGGGGTAAAGATTAAAGAATAAAAGCATTGATATTTCTGCCATCGTTGAACTGCGAGACATCTCGACACTCTAAAGAGAATTTCACTTTAAACTGCCATAAATGATGGAGAAAGGTTGGGGCGGCGAGCCGTCAGAAGTTAAGTGGAAGAGCTCAGAGGAACAGTGAAATGAGTGGAGATGAGTGAATGAATGAATGAACGAGTGGAGACGGTCCCACCGTCGCTCTGCTCTCCAGACATTTCTTCACGTGACGATCTGCTGCGATTACAGCCGTTTCCTGCTCAGACCGCTGAAACCTTTGGTTTCACACATGACAAACACTTTCAACTGAAAACAGAAAACCTTTTTTTGGGGGAAAGCAAGATATTTTGATCCATTTTCACTTTTTCGTTGCAGTTTTTTGGTTTCTAAGCTGCATAAGTCATTTTCAGGTGTGTTATCTGTTTGGTTTTTAGCTGTTTTAGTAATTTTTTTTTTTCTTTTAGCTGTTTTACACAATTTTAGCTGTTAAAACTGTTTTGAACCTTTTAGATTTTTTTCTTTTCACTTTTAATGTGTTTTCCGCCATTTCAACAAAATAGATAATGTCGCGTTTCTACCTTTTACTTATTTTTTATTTCATTTATTTATTCATTTTTATTCATGTCTGGTGTGCAAATGGAGCCACTGCGGAGGGCTGAAGAGTCAAACAGACAGACAAATGAGGTTTGGATTCGTTGGTTCGCTCATTTTTAAATTTACAAAACAAATCAGTTAAAAAAATGTGATTAGCTTCACTTAGCTTCACTGTGGAGGAAAACCTGTCAGGAAGCTTCTCTCCGCTGCATCCAGAAGGAATATGCATCACACACACACACACACACACACACACACACACATATATATACATTTTTCTCTCCTCTGGGGACTTTTCCCACGTGCTCATGAGCAACCTGCATCCAGCATGCCGGGGGAGCTGAAACTTTGAGCCGCAGCAGAGGAGGTCTGCTCGGCCCGCCCACGCTCGGAATTAACATAATGGAGGAAGAAAAACAACATCCAGCAGCTGCAGGAGGAACAGGTCCACACTGAGCTGCTGCTCTGTTCAACATACCGACGACTGGTTTGAGGAAAACAAGTTTATCTGTTAGCGAAATGTGGCGGAATGGAGATCTCAGGTCCAACCGGAGAACCGAAGGAACCGGCCCGCTGAACGCAGAGAATTTAACCTGCCAGGACTGATCATTTTCAAGTCAAAACAGAAAAGTTTGAGTTGAGTTTTCCATCATTTCCATGTAAACAGATCCACTGATTGGACCTGCGAAACCCTTTGAGAAACTCTTTTAATTGATTAGTGTGTACACACACACAGAGGATTACCGCAGGTATGGATCGTTCTGTTGAAACGACATCATTGAAAAATCAATGTTTTCAGTCTTTTGTGTGTTAAAGGACATGAGTTCATGTGTTTGTTGGTCTTGATTTCAGCCAATCATCGAGGGTTTTGAGGGTCCATCAGCTTTTGAACGGGGCTTTAGCTTCACTCTGGGCTTTTTATTTACCTGTCAGCGAAGCTGAAAATGACTGGAACTGACTCCATCAGGACTTCCCTTCTTCAGCTGAAACACGGCCGCCTGCCGCCGCTTCGACTCGCATCGAGTGTGTGTGTGTGTGTGTGTGTGTGTGTGTGTGTGTGCCCTTCTGATCCCGAGCGAGCGAATAAACCATCACACACTTAAAGACACACATAATTTTCCTGTTATACGGAGCGAGAGAGAAAGACGTGAATCCTGTGCATCTGAGACGCTCAGTCGCAGTTGAGCGGAGGCGGCGCAGCGGGCGTGGGCGTTTCGTCGCTGCTGTTTGTTGTGATGAAGGAACAGCGCCGGGCAGATGGAGGTCAGGTGTTCAGACTGCGGCGCTGCTGGGGGAAACAATGAAGGCGTTGCTTGAGAAATCGGAGTGTTTCTCGAGACCGCCGCCGCTGGCCGCTCCCAGAGGTGACATGTGACGTCTGATAGGCTCCATCTCCATAACGCTGATCTGTGGGCTCCATTAGAGACGTGCAGGACGGCCTCAGGGAAAAGTGTGTGTGTGTGTGTGTGTGTGTGTCTGTGTGTGTGTGTGTGTGTGTGTGTGTGTGTGTGTGTGTGTGTGTGTGTGTGTGTGTGTGTGTGCAGATCTTCATGTTTCCCGTGAGGAGGAGTTGAAAGGTGGATCTCAGCCCGTTTGATTACGCACTGAGCGGCTGGCATTGCTGATCGGCCATGAATGAATGAGTGCAGATGAAGAGCGAGGAGCAGAAACCTGGTGAGTCACCGTGAATCTACCGAACAGTGGAGAATGGAAACACTTGAGGAAACACAACAAAACGGAACACAGGACCAAACAGTGAGGGTTTTTTTTTTTTTTTTTATGAACCATTGATCATCTTTGTCGTCCTGCTCAGTGGAGCGAAGGATTCAACCCAGTGATGCAAACTGGCTTCATTCATTGAGCGCCGAATGCAGAGGAAAAGCCTTCAGGAAGCTGACTTCTGGGTGAATAAAGAGCCAACGAGTGGCCCCTCCCATCATGAAGTCTGCATATGGCTTCCCTGTGTCTGGCTGTGATTACACAGCCTCTGCCGACCGTCATGAGTCGCTCCGTTCACGTTTCCTCCCGGTGTGATCAGACGGCAGCGTGGCGTTCCACACTCCGCCTGTCGGAGTCGATCACTGTGATCTCCGTCCTCCTCAGCACGAACGCCTGTGTTCGCTGGACGAGTGTTTCACATGGATCTGACACATGTTGGACACAAAAGACTACAGTTTACACACATGAACACACACACACACACACACACACACCACTCGGTCCATGAGGGAAGGTGTCAGATCAGAGCCAGGTAAAGTTGTGAGAGCTGCGTATCGTAAAATGAAGAAAATAACACTTTCAATAAGCTTTCAGCGGAGTGTGAGAACAGAAACAGCGGGACTGAAGCTGAAGGTGTGTTTCTGCTGACGGCACGCCGCTGTGTCCATCATCACCTGCCTGAGCCGTCAGCTGCCAAACCCATCAAGCAGCGACTCCCCGTCCGGCTGAACCCCTCACAACTTTTCATACATGTGGAGATTTCGGAGCAAACCGAAGCCGATCGGATCCCGAGAACCAGCGTCAGCAACAAGCAGCCTCCAGAGTCAGTGTGAGACTTAATTTCAGTGTTTGGAATTTGTTCAGACTTGTAGACGTTCAAAATAGCTGCTTAAAGAAGATCAATAGAGCAGGAAAAAAAATAACCAAAGTTCCTGTTTCATCCTGCTGAAGACTTTGTACAAGTGAGAGACAAAGTTTTCACACAATAAACTGGGAGAAAGAATCACAGCATTGTTGTTTCTCCAGCGAGACAGAACGACTGTGCTTCAGACAAAATCAAGTGAAACGCAGACTTGGCTATGCTTCAGTGCAAAAATGATCCTGAAAACCAATACAAATTGAAATTATTCCAGGTTTTCCTTTGTCTTTCGATACTTTCCATCTTTGTGTGTGTGTGTGTGTGTGTGTGTGTGTGTGTGTGTGTGTGTGTGTGTGTGTGTGTGTGTGTGTGTGTGGTGTTAAAGGATTGAAGCCACCTATAATATAACATCTGACAGTCAGGCAGTGATATTAGGTGATAAAGCCAATAACTTCATGATATGCAAATAATGTGATAAAATAGCAACGGATGTTTTAACTCTCATACTCGAGAGTGATGCAGACACTGTATCCTCAATGAATGAGTGAACATGACGGGTCTTCCATATATTAAATCTCTTTCTGAGCCACAAACTGCACAAAATCTGCAGAAAAATATAAAATCCCAAGAAATGCAGCCCTATTTTAGCATTATTATTTCTATGATATTGCTACAGTATTGTCAGTAATTTCTTGCTATTACAATCCAATTAAATTTTTGTTACTTTATTTACTGTGTTAAGAAAAATGGATAAAAAAAAAACATTTAATCACACAAGATTCATGAAATAATTCCTTTAATCACTTTTATTTCATGTTTACAATGATGATGTTTTGCATTTGGTGTCTCGTTCTAAGTATTTCCCCGTTCTCACGACAGCATTGCAGGTGGAACACCAGGAATTAGACCAAGCATCACGTTTTCTTTGGTTTTCCTTCCAGACACGAGAAATCCAGAATATTTCGCAATGATTTGTCCCTTTGAACGAAACACAGCTTCTCCTGAAGACGTCCACAGAAAGCCGGCTCTGCTAATAAAAGCGGCTCCCGGCAGCTGACACCTTTATAGCTGACTTCAGGGTGTGAGTCACGGGTGAGAACAGTGTTATTGGTGGTTTGGGGATCTTTTTTTTTTTTTCTTTTACACTCAGAGCAGCAGAAACCCAAAGAAGACTGGGTGACATTTAAGAGCAAAATCCATCAAGAGATGAGTCAGCTCCACCGCTGAGGGAGGATTCATCTTCCTCACGTTGGACATGTTCTTTTTTTTTAATTCACACCGTAATGCAGTTTTCGTTGTGACCTATGATGTTGTATTTACTTTAAAATTCACCTCCGATGCTTCTTGGTTATTTTGATCCCACTTTACCAGTAACTTGCACCATTTATTTTTATTCTTTCAACATATCAATAAAATAAAGAATCCAGCTTCTTGCTGGTTTTGAATAACCTGGCAGAAGCCATATTGACATGTGAGGCCAAGAATTGCTTCACATGTCAGTCTGGGATTTCACTCGGCAAATCCGTTCGGGGAAGGAGGGACTTGCTGTAGAACTCTTTGCGTTTCATTGGACGGAAGGAAACAGTGCGCCCGCCTGACCATGTTTGGTTTCAGCCAATCACTGCAAAGAAAAAAATGACCTTGACAGCATGCGCCCGGCAAGTGAATATCAACAATCACGCCCACAGTGGATGGAAAGTGAGATTCGTGACGAGATGTCGGGTGATTTTTGCCGTTTATGTAGCGAAAGTCTGCGCTAGTCATGCTAATATTATTAGCAGTCCGTGGCTTCCTGCTTTCGTCAAAGCTTCATGTCCCGCCCTAAACGACGCGTGATTGGACCGCAGGACAAAAATTCCAGCCCGAGCGCGTGAGCGCGAGCGGTGCAAGATGGAGTCTTGTGGTGTGTGTCAACAAATATCGCGAGAATTCAGATGGCCGGCAAGCTTAGGTTTTGAAAGTGAATTCAAGTTTTAGTCAATTCAGCAGTCGTCCGGCCAGCAGGGGGCTTCACTTGGTTGATTCTGCCATTGGTTCTTCAATACAAAATAAGTGAGAAGGAATAAAAATGCCTGAAACATTCCTTTAAACCAGTCTGAGAGGTGGAGCGGAACAACTCCGTCACTACTTCCTGGATCTTGAGCCAATCAAATGTCAGTTCCCAACATAAAACCAAAACATGCCACTTTTCTGATGTGTTTTCACAATTATAGGTACAGAATATTTGTTTTATAGCCTTTTATGCATATTCCAGGCATGATTCATAACCGTGTAGGTTTGAGAGCATCGGCTCCACCGTCCAGCTTCTGCTGCAGCTCGTCTGATGAAGCCCAGAAGACTGAGACCCGTCAACAGTCACCATTATACGTGCATGAACAAACAAGGAAATGTACGTGCTGTGAATTAAAAGAAGCATTATCTTCTGTAACTCCACAGCATCACAGCGGTGATGAATCATCCGGCGGTTCATTTCAGGGTTTTCTATTCCAGGCACAGACTCTGAAAACCCCCTCAGTGCAGGGACCGCTGCACTTCTTCTTTTTGGTTTAATGGCAGCAGCCGATGAATTTTGATTATGTTAGTCAGATTAAAATGGAGAGAAGTGAGTCAGCGTTACGAGCGGCGTTGTTTACCGTGCTCCAGGATAAAACTCAATTAGGAAACTTTTCGAGAAAAAACATCTGTGGTGTTTGAGAGAGAGAGAGAGAGAGTGAGAACAAGATGTACGTTAAAATGTAACAAACAGATAAAGACAACTTCCTGCTTTGATCTAAATGATGCACGCTGTTGTACCGTGCTGTGGAGATCAGGTTTTCATTACTTGTATGGTTGTTATGGGGGTTTGGGTGGTCAGCGGTGGGGGGGGTGGGGTGCGAGGGCAGGACGGGAAATTTATTACCTTCCATAATGGCAACAGGCGCAGCAGGACCTCCAGGAGAGCATTAGTATTCATTGAGCGTGAGCAACATGTGAAAACAGGACTGAAGGAGCAAGAGGAGGAAAAAAATCAAGTCAATCATGAATTTACATGCAGCGCAGGAACGCAGTCGGAGGGGGGGGGGGGGCTCTGGCCTGAGTTTACTGTGGACGCTGCAGCAAGGGCGAGAAGAGGGAGGGAGGGGGACGGCCAGGTGAGCTTCGGGCTCCTCAGTCTGGATTTATGGCGACTTTTTATTATGATTTCCTGGGGAGAGACAAAAGCCCCCCCCCACCGGACTGACTGCAGGGTGGAGGCAGGAGGAGGAGAGTTCAATGAGACAATACACACCACTCTTTATGTGGAGTTCACTGTGGGCCAACCCATCAATGACCCATCAATGACCCATCAATGACCCATCAATGACCCATCCGTCCACATTCCCTCAGTGTTTCAGCAGCAGATCGTTGTCATCTAAACAGGCTTTAATGCAGAAGACATGAGTCAAACACTCCTGTTTGTGTGTGAAGCTGATTGTTTTGTTTGTAAATTATCTGCAAAATGCAACTGAAAGCCTAAACCAGGGGTCACAACCTTATAGGGCCAGAATTTTAGCGGAGAGACACCTTGGGGGCCGGAACCTCAAATAAAAATTAAATGACAATCAAAATTTGACATAATATTATTGTTTGATGCTTATTATTTATTTATTTATGTATTTATTTATTTATTTATTTATTTATTTATTTATTTCATGACAAAACTGAAGTCCTGTCGGCTCTTCAGGCCTCAGGCTCTTCACCGTCTCATCACCCAAAACAAAGAGCATTATGAACCAGAGGAAATTCAAGCACACAGCTCCGCCTGTTCCACTAATTTTTGGCTCCCCGTGATTACCTGTTACTCCACATTGACGTGCGCTGGCTCAGCACTTGGTCGAAGCCCAAGTAGTGGATTTTTTTAAAATAAAGTAAATCAAACGCAGCAGCTGACCATCTGTGCTCCATGAAAGACACAGAATGCGCAACGTGCTTGAACAGATATTTTCTCTCATTTGAATACATTTAATCTCCAGATGCAAGGAAAATAAAAACTAGAGGTGGATTTGGTGGAAAAAAACTTGATGCCGTTGGGAACCAGCCTGATCTGTTGATGCCGTTGGATGCGGCCGTTCAGAGCGAGCTGGCTGAAATCCAGGCCGCAGTGAAGGCTGCTGTCCATGGTGCTGAAAGTCTGAGCGCTCTTTGGGTGTCCTCTCCCGAGGACTACGGCACATTCAAGACTCTGGCTCGGTCCGTACTCCCCTTGTTTGGTTCAACCTACACCTGGGAGGCAGCATTCACCAAGATCACCTTTCTGATTTGAAATCTCTACAGCCCACTTAATCATCTGTGACACGTTTTGTTCTGGTACCAGGTCAGTATTTTGTTACCATGCTATTTTAAGCTATGCTGGATGGTTTTTCTTCCTTTTTTTGTCCTGAGAAGTCTACTAGTTTTAATATGTTTAATATGTTATGTTTAACATTTTTTTTTTCTGACCTTTGTATTTCTGCCTTGAGAATTGTTTTTAATCTTGTTCTGTAGCACTTTGAGATTTCTTTTGAAATGTAAAGCGCATTACAAATAAAATGTATTATTATTATTATTATAACTAGCTTGAAGCTTGTTGAGAGTTTGAAATAGAAACCAAGTGTAAAGTAAGGGCAGGAGGAAGAGTTATGTTAAAAAACGCAAACTGTGGAGCAGTAAAAGTTAAACAGTGCTGTGACTCTGTCCTCGTTCAGGCCAAACAGAGTGATAAATGTTGGGGATTACTGATAGTTAAGAGTGTCAGTTGTTTCTGTTTTCAGTTGTTTCAATACTGTGGATCACATGATATTTTCTCCTTGAACCTCAGAATTCCTGAATCCAGTCACGGATTCGGATCGGACGATTTGGTGGGCCACATTCGGCCCGCGGGCCGCCAGTTGATAATCACTGGCCTAAACCATCTTAATGTGCAGGATCTCAGTAGGTGAGACACTACAGGTGAATAAAGAATCCACCAGACATTCACATTTGACCATCTTTCCTCTTTTCTTTCACTTAAAAGTTCAGAAGTCTCCTTTTCTAAATGTTACCGTTCACTGACTGATTACTGACTCAAACCTTATTTTAAGCTCATTTGGTGCTTAATTGCCAAGATACTCTTGCTACTTCAGACAGCAAAAAACAGTCTGTATTGATCATACTGGGGGAATTGTTTCTCTGCATTCAACCCTAACTTTCCTGCAGCCGCAGACTGCTGAGCAGAGCCGAGGAACTTTAAAGCAAACATGATGAACGTGCCTTTATTTTCACAAAACCAAACAATTTCCCCCTGAAAATGACAACAATCTCTGAGATCTCTGAGGCAGAACACACACGCACATGCACTTCATCAGTGCTACAAACTGGCATCAAACAGGACATTTCACCAATATCTGAATGTCGGCAGATCACAAATGAACAAATAAATGGAAAATAGAAATAAAACTGTTTTTTTTTTTTTCTGGTCCGTATCAGTTTGTAGAGAATCCATCACCTCCACCCTCCTCCTCCTTTACCCTCCTCCGCCCCCCCCCTCCTCCGCTCTCTGCAGAGCATCAGCTTTGCTCGTGTTCGGTTTCAGCTGCAGCAGCTGCCTCGGCAGCCCGGGAGATTTTTCACTTCAGACTCGTGTCTGCTTAGTTCAGCAATGCAGCACGTTATCAGGGAGGCGAGCAGACTGCGTGTGTGTGTGTGTGTGTGTGTGTGTGTGTGTGTGTGTGTGTGTGTGTGTGTGTGTGTGTGTGACCATAAAATACCCCTCTTTGCTCTGAAGAGTCCTCGCTCCACTCCATTCTGAAGACGTCCTGGAACAAAACACTCCCTCATCCTGCAGCTGATTGTGCTCAACATGCTCTTTGTCTTCCTGCCTCCCTCACATTTTACGTCGCAAATTTGACACATTTAATTCCTTCGAGAGCTCATTTTCCGTCAGTCGCGGGGACGTTTGTCTCCATTCCTGCTAAATGTGTCTGAATTGAGATGCATTGCTTCCATCTGCTTTACATTCTCTGCTTTTTCTCCCCCCTCTGCTGTACCTGTTGACTGTCAGGAGGCCAAATCTGAAATTTCACCATTTATCTTGAAAATGGGCTGCAAATCTTTCCTCATCCTGAATTGTTATTGAACTTTAATGTAATTTCCCTGCAGGAGAAAAAGGCCCCAGCTGACTTGGCCGCGGTGATATCCAGCGAAGCCGCTCAGAATACAAATGACTGCCGGATCCATGTAAAGGTATTATGCTAAGCCTGTTCCAAACCCCCTGAGAAAAGGACGCCAGGACGAGGTGAGAACAGCGGACTCGGCGCCGTTCACTGGGGTTACACGCTGCCTGTTGAGGAGAGGACGGAGCCTGCAGGGACAGCAACTGTCTGATGGATGTTTCCAGATGTTCTGTGCGCACCTGACGATCCGGACGGGTCCTGCTCCTCCTCCGCCGCCGCTTTTCCCCTCATCGTCAACACCCATCAAGTTTCTCTCTGCTGAAAGTGTGTGAGCATTAGTCACCGGCAGGAAATGCCAGGGGATCCCTCGCAGCAGGGCGTGAATGATTAATTGATTTTTCAGCACAAATTCCTCCTTTTCGCTATTGATTACCGTTAGTGCACTTTTAATTTAGTGGTCCCAGAGGTCCGCGCGCCGTAATTTACATGAGTGGGCCGGGGCCGGGGCCGTGCGCAGCCTGCACTCACATTTTATCCAGATTAGTAATATTCCCAGAAACATCCGATCTAATTTGCTCCCTGTGCACATGTCAGGAGGAATTACTGGAGCAATGCGTCCAGCCGGCTTTTTAATGTAAAAATCTATGGCGGCAGAACAAACCGAAGCTGTCTGAGGGCCGCTCTGGGAAAATACAGGAATCTGTTAAGCAACCAGGCTTCTGAAAACAAGTAACTTTTACTTCAAATTTGATAAAAAAATTTAAAAACCAACTAAATATATTTGATGGATTTAGAAATAAAAGATAGTGCTGGATCATTTACTGAACAGCATTCAAACAGATGGGTCAAATTTATGTATTAAAGTTTTCATTATTTCATTTTAGTATCTTCTTTTTACTTCAAGGACTTCAAACCGAGACTGAAGCAGAGACGTTCAACTGTGGAGGATCCCATTTTAAAATAACTGCAAGCCGCAAACTGGATAAAATACAAACATTATGGAGTAAAAAAGTTCCTGGAAAATAAGAAGGTCCCAAACAAAAGAAAACTATTTAAAAACTGAGGAAACGAGTCAAATTAAAGGTGCTGTAGGCAGGATTTTGCTAGTCAATGCTAATTTTTATGTGTTTTCTTTGGATTAAATGTTAGAGTATCCATTGATAATCCTTTAGGAGTGTAGCATAATTGCACTACCGCGAGGGCGCAGCGTTTCCATCTGTCTCTGTTCTGAACTGAAAAGGAATCTCGACAGCTCCAGGTATCTTTGACCAATCAGAAGAGCCCATGAGGCTCTAACCGTGATTGGTCGAGGGGCGTTCGCCGCACGTTCTTGTGGGAGGGGCTAAACTTGCGTAAGGACGTGATGTCAGAGAAAACAGGACAGGATTGGCTGTGCTGGGTTTCAAATCACCATCTTTGATGCGTCAAATCGCCATCTTGCTTAGGTAACCCTAAGCAAGATGGCAGAGATGCGGAATCCTGCCGACAGCACCTTTAAGTAAAAAACATTTCAAGGACCAGCCTCCAAACACTCCCAACATTTCCAGAGAAACAAACCGAAAGTGATTTAAATGAGCAGAAGAGCCTCATGATGGTGAGTTCAGTCCTCTTGATTAAAAAAAAAAAAAAGTTTTAAAACAGGCGAGTCAGCATATTTTGAGGATGGGTGAAATCAACCAGTTTAAATTCTGTCAACATCTCGCTGCGTCTGATGAACTGCCCCCCCCCCCCCCCCCGGTACCCGGTGAGATGTGACGAGGCAGCGGCCGGGGCAAACGGCGCTGCTGCCGGAGGCTGGCGACGGGCCCGCGGGGGATTCTCTGGCTTTGAGGAGGAAAACAGGAGGCAGCAGGAAGAAGTTTTCCATCTTCGCTGCCATAAATCTTCACTTGCCGTGTGAACGCCGGCTGACTCATGATTTGCTTTGGGGCCGAGCGTCTCCGCAGTAAGATCTATACTCACGCACCATATGGGGAGACTGGAAGAAAAATACAACTTCAATCAGCTGGATGGGCTTTTATCTAATGATGGTTCATTTTGACCACTTTTCCAGCAGCAGCCCACTATTAGAGCGCGACATAGAGGACGGAAGTCACAGTGGACAGAGCTCTTACCTTTTTCGTCCCGAGAGAAGAGAAGAGTGAGAAATTAAAAATAATACCACACAAAGGACAGATCTGAGAGAGTGTGTCTGTGCACGGCGGCCGCTGAGAGACGTCCAGTTCATGGTGACTCATGGAAACACCGGAGTGACGCAGGCGGGAGGGAAACGGTGTGACGGATGAAAAATGCCACGGCGCTGCTGGCAGGAAGCCGCCGTGCATCATCAGCAGAGATAAACACAGCCAAGAACTCAGCGATGGTGGTATAGTGGTGAGCATAGCTGCCTTCCAAGCAGTTGACCCGGGTTCGATTCCCGGCCATCGCAGACCTCAGAGTCTCTGTCCTTTATTAATGCCAGTTTGGGATTAATAAAATCATGCTCCACTCTCTTTCTAGCAATGTGATAAGAGACTGAACCTAATGAGTGGAGGCTAAGGAGTGTTTGATGAACGGGAGGGATGTTATGCAGAGCAACGGTTCTGTTCTCAAACCTTGAGAAACCTCAGATGTCTTGATCAGATCCACCCGAGGAGCTGTTTTTTCACCTGAAAGTTGTGTTTTCATTGTTCATTTACACCACAACGCTGCCCAGAGCCTCTGAAAACAACTTTTTTTTTAAACAATTGACTTCAATTTGTGACTAAAGAAAACTGATTCTTCCACATAACACATCTTTGATGGAGCTGAGACCTTTTCACTTATTCTCTACTTCAGAACCTATTTGTTCGTACTTGAGATAGGGCATGACGCTGATTTGGATCAAGGCCCACTTGGTAAATGTCATGAATGAATTATTGCTAATCAGTTTATCAGCATCACAAGACATTTCATAAAGAGTCACCTCAGGCTGAGGCTGATGTTGCTTTTAGCTAAATGCTCATGCAATGCCTTCATGCCTTCAGTGCCTTCAATGCAAATGTTCAAATGTTTCGACCCTCCTGCAGTCCAAATGAACACATTAAAACTCACCAAATGTCCCCAGAAAGGTTCGAAATGTTCAACTACAGTTGATAAAAAGCAGCATGACTCCTGCAACACTTCGATGTCTCGGCGTTTGACTTTGAGTATTTTCACTGCTGCACTGAGACCAACCCATGACTAAGTAGCCCCGATCCGTCTTTACCTCCGACCCCCCCAAACCCCCCCACCCCCTAGCATTCGCCACCACCAACGGCACAGACAACAGCCTCTAAGCATCGAATCCTGCACCCGTCACAAATACAGCCACACTGCAAATCTGCAAACTGTTTGTGCCTCTCCGGTGTTTCCCTGGAATAAATTAACTGTCAGCCGTCCAGGATGAATGGTAGCGGCTCCCAGACGCCACGGAATCGGCTCCACTCCGTTGGGTGGGGGGCTTTACTCATCCCGGCTGTGTTTTACTGCCATCGCACTGCGGTTCGGCTCCGACAAAACGTTTGGAAGTGTGTCCCGTCTGAGCCGAGCTGCTGCCAGCGGGCCTGTCATTCTCTCAAACTTTGATTCATGGCTGTTTAAACTCCAACTGGAGAATTAACTGGCAGAAACACAGGCAGTAACATGGCTTCCCTTCAAACAACCTGGCAACGAAAAACAATCAGGGATGATCAAAAACTAGTGTGAAGACATTTCTCTGTTTTATTAAATACTAGAGCTTTAATTGAGTTTTTTTTTTTTTTGCGACGTTTTAATCAAAAACTGGAACAAAGCAGCTTCGCTGATGATACTAAATGATTATTAAATGATAATTACATGAAAAAGATGTTCTGATTGAATATTTGGTTCTACAAGATTCCCACCAGTTGGCCTTTTTACTTGTTTGAAGATAAGTAATGTTTCCTCCATCACAATACAGTCACAGTGAATGTGTGTGTGAATGGGTGAATGTGATAACGCAGTGTAAAGCACTTTGGGCTCTGCTAATGCAGTGTAAAAAGCGCTATATAAGTGTAATCCATTTACCATTTATCACGAAACCCCATGATTAAACCAGAATTTAGGATTACTGTTACTGAAAATCTTTCATTCACATAAATAGTTTTCAGCTTTTGAGCTCCAGAGTCAGTCAGACTGTAAGACTTGGGAAAGTCAATACTATTTTCGGAACAATGGGGAAATAGTTTGAACCTACTTTAGAATGCATTTCCTCCTCTCTAAGGGAAACCAATCAGCTGAAATGACTGCTTTGTTTGACTGCCCGTCTCTTCTTGCCAACAAGTGCACCTCCGAGACTCGATTCTTCTAAACAGAAAAGCTAATTTGCTTTGACTTCTGGTTGAAGATGAAACCCTCCAGAATAAAGGCGATTGTCTTTCTTCAGGACGAGCTGTGAGCCGACTGACAATCCTCCGCAGGCCTAAAGGGACTGATAAAAGAGAGAGGAAGCAGGAGGGGGACAGATCGATGGTTAGCCGACCCTAACGAACAGATCAAGAGGTGACCTCTGAGTATGAGACAAGAATACCTCTGCAGCGGAAAATAAGAGTAATGGATTGAAGGAGGGTGGGAGGGGGGCAAACACAGAAGAGGTGAAGTATTAGACAGAAGAAGAAAAGCTGACAGAGACCTTTAGACAGTATAGTCACTCTACACCTTCTTTCAGGGGCGTCGGGTCCACATGAAGGTGAAATGTCTCGGCAAAGATTTTCACAGGTTTTATCTCAGGAGCTCATGAAAAAGGAAACTCTCCTTTTAGTTTACTGCTAAAATGGTTTGATTTCAAAGACGTTCAAGGATATTCACAGATGAAACAAGGATTTATTGTCAGGATACTTTCCAAATAATACAAGTGATACTCCTGGATACTGTAGGATCACCTTCTTGTGGGATCTGGCTGAGGGAGACGGAGTTTTACGTCACAATATGAGACAGCAGCGTCGTCGGCGTAAGGTGATTACCTGTGTTCACAGTTTTGCAGGACTGTGATTGGCTTGCATGGCTTCCTGCTTCTCGTTATGCTGTGTTTAAAGGGTCAGCCTGCATTAGTTTCAAAAGCCGTCGCTTCGTCTCTTCTCAAGCTGGGACTCAAACACCGAGAGGTCATGATGGATCTTTAAGACGGATGCTGTTGGTTTGATTCCCAGCAGAAAGTCGTCGGGTTGAAGGATCACGGCCAACGGCAGACAGTAGACCCTTCAACAACAGGTTGCTCACCTGTGTTAACAAACGACCAGTTCCTCTGTGGCTCATCTACATGTTAAACCTTGCAAGGTTTTTTTTTTTTCGTTTGTTTATTTTTCTTGCATGCTCTCAGACCCTTCTCTCCTTTACTTTCACTTAAAGCTTTGACGATCCACTCCAGTAGAGAGCGAGGTTAAAAGCGCTCTGCCCTTCCTCTCCTGCCAACTATGAATAATTCATCCAGCAACTGACAAGCTGGTCAAGGTCTGTGTGTGTGTATGTGTGTGTGTGTGTGTGTGTGTGTGTGTGTGTGTGTGTGTGTGTGTGTGTGTGTGTGAGAGAGAGAGAGAGAGAGAGAGAGAGAGAGAGAGAGAGAGAGAAATCTGACACGACTCATTCTTTCATCTTTTCAGCGCGAACGCTGGGCTACATGGGGGAAACCCCTTCGAACTGAGCGTCCGCCACTCCCTCCTTCGCCGCTGCCGCTTGTTATCCGAGTGACGGCTGAGATGCGCACCTCCGGGCACGCTCCGGCCAATCCCTGCCTGCGCTCCCCCAGAGAGCGTACATTACCGCGCTGCAGCAGCATAACTTCATTAAACTTTCATTGTGTCTTAGAGCAAGCTTTGACACGAGCTCTCAGCTGCCAGCCTGTGAGTACGAGCATCTCTCTCTCTCTCTCTCTCTCTCTCTCTCTCTCTCTCTCTCTCTCTCTCTCTCTCTCTTAGACGCTCCTTAAGACTTGATTTTCTTCTCTCCTTCTGCATCTTCACTCTAGTCAAGCTTAGTGGTTGTTAAATACACCGAGCCTCTTCTCCTCTGGGATTCTGGAAACCATTCTTGATTGCCTTGAGAGTCTGACTGACTAGATTGCACATCTACAGTGGGTGGAATAATGAACCGTTCATGTAACCATTTGCAGCATTATTTAGGTAAACGGCCCTTCGTTTCAGTTTCACTGTCTTGTGAACTCGGCGTTGGCGCCGCTGCAGCCTTTTCCATGAGCTTCCCAGCATCGGGCGGCTCGGCGCGCCACTCAGTGTGTCGCTAGACTTGAGAGGATCTGCTGGTAAATGCAGTCTGGACTCGGTCGGATTTGCTTTTTTGGCTGGAGCTGCAGTCGAGGATTCATAAAGCTTCCGGCTCTCCGGGTGCTTCCGCTCCAAGCGGGTCTTTGTTTCAGCCGCTGAATATCCTCCGAGTCAACAGCGGCTGCTGGCAGGGTTCGGGCCGAAGCAGAACGGCGGCCGTGTTTCAGAAAACATCTTTATGAAGCCGTAGTTATTGTTTGCAGTCTCTCTAATATTTCCCCTCAACAAAACGCTGCTGTTTACTTCCTGTGTGTTTGAAAGCTTCTGAAGTGGCAATAAGTCAACGATCAGGTGACTGAGTGACCATTGCATCAAAATATTTTCCTTGTTTCAGTCTTCGAAGGTCATGGAGTCTCTATGAACCTCTCCTTTTGCTCCTCATTCTTCCACAAGTTCAACTTTTTGCACTGATCTGTTGCCATTTTTTTCTCTTTGTGCGAAATTCAGATTTATCTACTGCAGCGGTCCGACATGTCTGTTGGCGTCCAACTCCACGGTGCTGCCTTCGTTTCATGCTCGAGGAGTTTCATCTCTGCATTCAATCAAATCAGGCAAACAAAGACTGACATGACGTCTCCTGCAGCAGATTGTTCTCCTGTAAACAGGCCTGAATGCACACAAAACACTCATTTCAACACTGTTTACATGGGCTAGTGCCACAACTGCAAAGTGCACACAAGTCAAAAGTTAATCACACTTTATCCAGGAACACGCTGCCAGCAAAAAGTGCCACCATATCTATTTAATTTGTAACAAGTGTTGAAAGCAATTACTTCCCCTCCTTTTACCGGTCGATGGTATATTTGTTACAGTACGAGTAACACAGGCCTGGAATCATGTTTACTTCCACTTCTGTCATTTAACAATTATGCAAAAACAATTACCAAAACCTCATTTAATGCCGGGAGTAAATCACTCTCCAAGTGCCAAAGACAAACAATCACACTGACAGCTGCTAATTGTTTGCAACCAGGCCTCAGAAAACATTTCAGTTCATCACAGTACAAAAATGATTCTTCTTTTCTGAACACTGTGGGAAGAAACGCAATGATGCTGCTTTATTTGTGCATCTGAAAGTGGTTTAAATTTTCCTATAACACCACCATGGTGGGAAGGAAGGAGCTGAGGCTAAAGACGCCCCAGTGTCTCCAGACCCATCTGTATGCAGGAGCAGGAAATGTTAACAAGTGGGTAAATACCTGTGGACAAATTCAACCTGCAGCTCTGAATCCATTGCTCCTTCCAGGTTCAAAGCTTAACGCCGGCTTTAAAACTCACCACCTTCAGCAGATCCTCCGTTCCACGACCAAGTTGACTGATGATTACAATCCAGAGTGGCTTAGAGCAGTTTAGCATTGGTACTACAGTGCAGCTGCAGACAGATCGAAGGTGCAAAAATGATTCAAGAAAGAGACCAGGTGAATATAGCTTAGCATCCGGTATGAAACTGCAGTGTTGAGCATAAACTGCTGAGATGTTAAAACATTGGAAACAGGAAACATTTTCAGGAGAATAATCTGGAAAATCTAAAACCGAATTAAACAACACGAGAAAGTTATCAAATGAAAATACAGAACTCGGGTTTTATGTGTTCGTTTACACAGCAACGGTGTTCGAAAGTCCCTGAAAACTGCTCCCACGGTGCAGCTTTTTGAAAATGCGTGCTGCATGCTGCTCCGCTAAGCTAGCTGGCTGCTCGCTGAAGTTCACTTCAGAAGTCACACATCTGAGTCCTTCGCAAAGTCTCAGAACATTCCTTTAAAGTCGGGGAGGCCCGGCCTGTGGGTCTGAATGTATTTAATCATTCTGTTTTTAATGCACTTCTAACAAATCCCACACTTTTCTGATGAGCCTCAGTTTGAAGACGCAGCTCACAAACATTCAAGTTAAAGTTTTCAACAAGCAAATATGCAGCTGTGGGCAAACGATTACCGAGGATGCTGACATCTAATAAAGTAAAACATCACAGCAGCAATATCAGGATTTATGGAGGCTTGGAAACGGAAACTATATTTTACTTTTTGCTAAACAATTTCTCTTTTATAATTTACTCCATATATCTAGACCTGGTGTGTCAAACATAAGGCCCATGGGCCGAAACCGGCTACCAATTGTTTGGTTTTGTTAAAATATAGGCATTTTCATCATGTATAATCTGTGCCACAGCATGTTTAATCTTTAAAGTTAGAATGGCATTAGTTTAGCATTCCAGTAAAACTTTTTATATTGCTCTTTACATTTTTAAAAAATGTTTCAAGTGAGATGCATCTTTTTTGTGCTTATTTAAAAAAAATTAAATTGCACTTACTTGATGATGTTTTGGTCGTTTCAGCCTGTTAACCATGAAGGTTTGAATTAGTTCACACTGCTCAACTGGCATTCGTTCAACATTAACTGTTTAACTTGTGTTGAAATAATGTGATGGTAATCAGCATTCTTGCTGCTCTACTGCTCAGCGTAACTAGTGCTATTTAAATTAAGTCCATTTACTGGTTCTATACTGTCCACATCAATACTTTAGTAGTATTTGGGTGTCAGTTGGGTGTTGAAAAACAGAACTTTAGAGTCAATGTTGATTGGATTTGCAAAATATAAACTAAAACCAACATTGATTCATTGATGAAAACATGATGTTGCAATTTCAGATTTGCAAAATCAAAACAAAATTCAACAGTTATTCACCGCCGGGACCTGACGCTAATTCAACAGTGACTCAATGCTAAACTGCCGGCTGGGTGCTACTTTTCCCTAGCGTCTTTGACACCTCCGTTTTTGACAATTTCATGCATTTATTTTAAAGATTCTCTTTTTAAAAACATGCACGTCTGTGAGGAGCTGCGGCAGCTTAGCAGGTGCGTTGCTTGAAGGACCCCTGATCAAAGTCCCGCCGCCTTCAAAAGGTCTCCTTGAAGACCCCAGAGTTCGTTCCAGATTCGCTCCATGCTAATGAAGCGGTGCGGTCGCCAACACGGGCGCCCCCGTTTACGCCGACCGCCGGGGACAAAATAGACTCGCTGTGATTACCAGCAATTAGGACGCGGCCACATTAACTGGCAGGGTTCATGTAAACCACAGCCGATCCACATCCATCCAGCTGGAATTGGATTAGAAGTTTTGCGAGCGGTTTCCGAGACAAACGGGCCGGATAATCAACAAACCACATTGTGATCGCTCAAGTACTCAGCAGGGAAATAAGCATCCAGCCCGGCGCTGTGTGTGTCAACACCTCGTTGATACGGTCGCACAAAACGAGCGGCGGATCGACACAGAGAGCCTGTTAATTAGGAGGTGTCTCCGCCGCCTCCTTGAATATTCAGCATCCAATCAGGTTGATTCCCCAACAACCGCGGCGACGCGGAGGGGGGGGGGGGGGGGGGGGGGCGGCCGGCGCCGCCGCCCTCGGACGAGCGGCGGCCGTGGGAGGGCGAGGACCGAAGAGAAAAGACGGAGAAGGTGGCGGCGGTAGGCGGTGTGGCGCACGGCCTGTTACCATGGCGATCAGTCCCACGTCGACCTGCGGGACATAAATTAATTCCAGTTTTTCTTTGGGTTTGACGGGAAGATTCCTGCCTGCCTCCGCCGCCGTGCGTGGCGAATCCAGACACTAACAACAGATCTGCTGTTTACTGTACGACTGACGGCCAGGCAGCACTTAGTCATGCTGCTCATTTATATTCTCACTGCTGTAACTTATGCTGGCAGACACAGAGCGGGACGCGGAGCGGGCCGGAGACGCCCGGCGAGAACGTGCCGACACGATTTCCATTGCATAACGCGCCTTGATGCGGCTGACACGGCGCTGACTTTGATTTACGGCGGTGAAAAATCGATGCTGATGTTTTGGAGACGAAAAACCTCAGCAGATGGGACGGAATGAGAGAGAGAGAGAGCAAGAGAGAGAGAGAGAGAGAGAGAGAGAGAGAGAGGTGATCATAGAACTAAGACAGCCTTCGGTTCATCGAAAACTGTCAGTTCATATTATTTGGTTGGTGACATGCACAGCACAACAGCAGTTTATTCATTTCTTGAAACAAACTGAATTTGTGTTCTTAAAAAGTAAAGAAAAAAAAAAGATTTGACAAACTAAATTCATCTTAGTGGTGTTTTATAGTGTCCATGAAACAATGAGAAGAATGGTTCAGGTTTTAAAAAAGGAGATTCTTGGCTTGTTGGGGTAAGTACATGGAGAAGATTTTTGTAAAATTCAGTTCTGTAAAAGCAAACAACATTAATTATTATTCTTTAATACTAACATTTCAAAAACGCAGAGTGTTTTTGAAATGTTGGATGAATCCTTCCATAAATTTACAAGAGAATTAAAATAGAAATGAAAAGAATAGTGAAAAGAACACAACATTATCTGTGAGTAAAACGATGCCACATGTCAAGGTGTCAGTGCTGACCTACAATTAAAAGCCAGAGAGTACATAGTCTTGAGTCGAAATGTGAAGGACTCAAGAGACCGAGCGGTTCTAATTCGAACAGGGGAACGGTTCCACAGATTGGATGCAGCGACAGAAAAGACAAGAGTCAACTCTATTTCTGAGTCTGGATCTGAGAACTTGAAGAACCATCAGACTGGCTGAACTCAGCGGTGAACCTGGAGCATGAGCAAGTCAAAGCTACGATTTAACGCCTTAAAGACTTAAAGACTCCAGACAGGAAGTCAGTGAAGTGAGGCTAACATGAGCGAAGCTAGCGCATCTTAAAACTGGACCCGAGGTCAAGCCGGTACCAATAGTATGAGGCCTAGAACAGACCCCTGGGGGACGCCGCAAGAGAGAGGCGGAGCAGCCACCGAGGTGAACGGAAAAGCTTCTGTCTGACAGACGAGATTTGAACCACTTAAGATAATTGAGATTCAAAAATAAGTATCAAAACAACGATTACCTTGTCTTCAGGACGAATGTGTAAAAAACAAACACCCAACCTGATCGGGGAGAACACACCGTAACAGCAGTGGAGCCATTCCTGGGCCTTTACGCTGGTCTGAGTGGTATCGATTGTCTGCTTGTGGTGTCATAACATCCGCCGGTGTGGCTGCTTTACTTCACCGCCGTGCACCATTAGGTAGCTGCCGACCGCCAAGCGCATGCTAATGACGCGTCAGCCAGGAAGGTGCGTTCGCCGTTCTCTGTCTCTTAAAGTTTCATAAATCAGTGTCGTGGGGGTGGAGGCGGTGGAGAGCCCGGCCTCACCCGCCCTGCTGAGACACCGGCGCCGAGCACACACTGCACCGGAACGTGTTCGAAACATCTTTAGATGAGCTATTCAGGCACACACACACACACACACACACACACACACACACACACACACATACAGCTGCAGGGAGCGGCTGCAGCCAGTGCAGAGTAACATCCAGCGACTCTTTGCGGCACGTGTCGGCGCAGCGGTCTCGGGTCAAGCAAAGAGCGACCTGCTGGAAATGTCAGGCCGGTCTGGGAGGAGGACGCAGCGGAGAGCTGACCAGGACAAACGTCCGTGGGCTGAGACTCCAGAAGCAGGGCGGGAGTTCTGCTCCGTCTGAGTCATACCTCAGTCTGGCATCGAGCGGTCTGTACAGATTCAAACATTTTACAAAACTTTACGCTCGGGCAGAGTGTGAAGAGATGTTTGTACCTCTGTCCAAGATGATTTATTTGTTTTATGCAAAAAAATACCTCTTATATACCCTTTAAAAGCTTGTTTTTAAAAACAGATGGAATGGATGAACCCATTGGAAAAAGGTTGGTTATACCGACTATTTCCTGGACTTTCCATCAGGTATTTGTTTGGAAACATCAGACCTATATCAATCTCAGTTCCAGCTCTTGGCTGACATGTACAAAAAGATGGACAGCAGCTCCTGTGAGGCCGACTGCACACTGCGGTTCTAACGTATAGAACATCATAAGCGTGCGATCGGAGCTCTCTCCGTCGTTCCATTCCTGTGTTTGGAGAGAAATCCCAGAAAAAGGAGGAGGAGAAGGTGGGCGATATCGCGGTTTGGAGAGAGATGGGCGTCCCTGAGCCTTTCTCACAGTGTGACGCAGGACGGCTGATTTAGAGCCGAGACTAAAGATGTCGCCGTGATTCTCCCACGGCTGGTATTTATTGTGTGGGACGTCCGGAAACAGAGCTCTAAAAGCAGAGCTCGCTATTCTGAGCACCATGTGACGGGAGTAATGTCACGTCGTCCAAACCACTGGAAACACTGTCTCTGCTCCCAATGTGGAACTTCTGAAAACGGTTCTATCCTGACGTCTCTATCTATCTCTTCACCCCTTCTGGGATGTTTCCTGTGTGCCTTGTTGGAGTTAAACGCCATCGCACGTGGCAGAAGTGAAGGCTGTAGGCGGCAGATGTAAAGCTGCATTGTCACACACGAACCTTGAAGGCTACAAAGCTCCGCCTCGACGCACAAAGCAGCCCGGGCTTCGCTCGGCCACTCCGGAACGCACACGTTCGAGTGTCTAATCCTCGTGATTTCTGACCAACCAGGCGAGGAGTCGAGCCAGAAGAGGAACAAGGGAGAGACTCCTTCCCACAATCACAAACACTTAATGGATTCCCGAGATTTGTTTTGCTGCATTGCAGCAGAGGTTCCCTCATGGCCGAGCTGGAAGGAAGAAGAAGGAAAAAAAAACAAAAAAACATAGCGGTTCAACTCGCGGTTCAACTCCTCGAATTAAAACATCCCACTCCAACACAGCTAAGCTGGATTGATCTGTTTGTCCTCATTTCACAAAGACAGAAAAAAGCAAAACAAAAAAGAAACATGCGTTTTAGAGATAATCTCTGACTTTTTGTCTTTCTACTCTTCCTTCTTCTCCTCACTGGATTACAAATCCCTGTTTTCTCTCACATCAATACATTTTTATATCTTCCATCAGTCCAATCCATGATACTTTACAATTCCTCCAATCCCTCTAATACATCATTAGAAGCTCTGATACTTCTTGGCATTTCAATTCTCTGACCGGTTCAAAGCAATCTATTAGTCGGTGTGCCAACACAGACATCAGCTCCGAAAACATCGATATCTCTCTATGAGAGGTGCTGCCCGCCTGACGATGATTTAGACAGATTTGCCGATCCCGTTTTTTTTCCCCCCCTGAGGTAAATCAGCCGGTTCCTGCAGAGAGGTGTGAGACGGCTGAATGAGGAGGTGCCATCCCGGGTCAGGGTATTGACGGACCCTCCTGCAGGAAGCTGAAACCTTTTCACACCAGAGCCCGGGCCTCGTGACAGGACTCTGAGAGGTGATGCCACGACGAGCGGAGGGAGGTAAAATTAGACCGAGAGGAGCTGGGCTTTAACGCAAAAACAGCATTTTTCAATGAATGACTTTTAACACCAGATCTGCTGAGACTGCATGAGGCTGATGATCCTCTGAGATTAAAAGGGAAAGCAGATATCTGGAAACTGGCCTTTGTTGGAAAAAATAAAAGAAAAGAAAAGAAATGTATCTAATAAATGTAATAAAAGCTTTTCACTTAGCATCCTAAGCCCCGTTTATGCAGCGTTTTCACTGACGGCTCCCATAGATGATTTTTTTTTTAAATTCCTGCTGCTGTGAAGGTGAATGACTTGGTAGTTTAATAAATGAGAGTCCAACTCCGCATGTGTGTGACATTTTATTACACAAACAAACAACAGCACCCACTAGTGGCCCTACATGAAAACTACATTCCTCGAAATTTACATCATTTTCAAAACGCTGTTGTTTTTTTAACCATGCATTTTTTTTTCAGGAACATGAGCAGCATTGTGAGAAATTTTTGTTCATTTTGATCCCTGTCAAGAAAATTCCACCGTTAACTTTCTCAGCGTTTTCTACATTTCTACAGCGTTCGCTGTTGTCACATTTCAAATTCTTTTTTGAGATTGAGTCAGAAATCTCCAATAAAATCTGTTGTTTACACAGGTTGGGTGGATTTTCTTGCTTTGTTCTCAATAACCTGAGACGGCACAGAGAAAAATGTATTCTGAAGCTGTCAGAGACCAAAAAGGGCGTTCGCCTATCAGCCTCTATATCCTTGAGTTTATACTCACTTGGGCGAACTGTTCAAACTCCAGCTGCTCATTCATGTGATCAAAGAAGTTTTTAAGGTCACCCTCGGGGGAAAAGACTTGAGCTGAAGTGTGATTCAAATCCCAAATGAAGTGGAAAGTTTAGTGCTGGTGTGCAGGGTATCTTTTAACTCTGGAGTGCATTTATGCTTCAAATATGACCGAAGCTTATCATTAAAGAGGGATTCAGTTCATGATAAACTAAAGAAAGACCTGTGATTCCCTCAACCTGCACTGAGTTTGGTATTTTCTGACAAATAGCTTCAGAGATAATGAACCGAACCAAACCAGCCTGGGCTGCTAAGTGGAAAAAGCCAACATGCCTTCACTTTGGCGGTGAGCCGGCCTGATGCTGCAAAGTGCTTCGTCATTAAGTTCCGCTGGATCAGACCGCGCTGGCAGCAGCTTTGGGATTTGAGAGAAATCACTCGGTTATGTAACTGAGAAGAGTTGTGGAGTCTCCAACTCAAATAAAAGGCTACGTCGGTGATCGGTGCAGACTGTAAAGCGTCCAGAGCGTGGATTAGATCTGTCACACATCCACAGGAAGGGTTTCTCCATGAGAGGCTGGTGGAGAAGTTTAGGAAATAGTTTAAGGGAGTCAGAAAAACCTTTATCACCATCTCCACTTAATCGAGTGGACTGGGATCAGCTTGCGGGGACGCTAGCTGCATGACGTTAGCCATGTCTGCATGTCACAGCGTTTTCCCGAAGCAGGACGAGACGTACGGCCGAGGTCGCCGGGCGGAGGACTTTACAGTCTGCTACTCACTAACGGCTCGATTTACTCCGCTCACTGCTCTACCCTATCAATACTGGACGCCAGTAAATCCAAAGCGTCAGTTTGCTTTACAGCCGCAGTCGGACGGATTCCACACGGGACACGTGGATGAAGGTACATCAGGTTTAAGGCCGTCGCATGAGATGCAGCTGCTGCTGTTAACTGCTGCCGCACAGGATCAGCATCTCGGGCGATGCGGGTTCAGAGCGAACGCCTCCTCCGCCCACTCCGTCAGGGAGCCTGGGGCCGTGCGTTTCCTAACAGCCCGATGCATCCCGCCTCCTGACAGCCGCCGCTGTAACCGCACCATCAACACAACTCACTTCAGCTGTGGGAGCTTTCATTGTCGCGGCCGATCGGCGCAAACCGATGGCGTGGTGAGGAGAGAGGAGGCTCAGCGGCCGAAAATGAGTCTGCAGAATCGATAACTTATAAACAGTGTGAGCGACGGCGGCCTCCCCCGCCGCCAGATGAAATAAATACGGCTAATTAAGTACCAGGAGAAACGCTGACTCCACAAACGCTCCGCGGCGCAAATTAAAACCAGAGCAGCGGCGCATCGTGAGACTCTAAACAAATCAAACGCCGCGGGTCGAGATCGATACCGCAGTGCAGCTCCGAGGACGGTGCTGAACGGCGCCACTTCGTTTCCTCTGATATTACTGGAAACTTGAATGTGGCTCGTGCGGCGTCATCTGTTTCCATTAGCGGCGAGCAGCAGGTCCTGTCGGCGCATCAGGAGAGACGATCGCCCCCATTACCTGTTCAGACGTCCGTCCCACACTTTATTAACCACGTCCTCCACGGGCGTCGTCGTCCTGACATACATTCCCACCCACTGGCAATTAATCGACGCCGATTAGCCTCAAACGTATGATAAAGATTCAACTGAAGGGACGCGAAATTCAGCTCTGCCACCGAGCAAATAAGTCTTTCACATTCATTTCTCTGTATCTGCCGAGCGTTTCCTCGATAAGAGGATAGACAGAGCATTAGTAAGGACACGAAAACAGCCATGCCTCATAAAGGAACTAACAACATGTAAAAGCGTGTTTTGATCCTGCGACGACCTCGTGTCCAGGACAAGTCCATTATATTTAAAATTCAGTCCAAAGACTGCAATTTCCTCCATCCGAGAGGCCACGGGATACAAAGACCCCGTCTGGTCGCCGGCAGAAAGTCCCCACATCATTCAGCAGAAACGAGGTGTGTGTCTGGCATATTTATGAGGACGGAGCCGCGCAATTTCCAAGAGCATCCAGTTGGAAAAATAATGCTTCGCAGAATCTGAGGAGGGAAATCATGAAACGGCTTAAAAGCTGAAGAGAAAATTACATCTTTGTTTTTTGTGTGTCTTTGCTCTCCTAAACTTTGAAGCATCCAGCCGCCGGTGAATGACGAACCTGAACTTAATAAACAGATTAACGCAGACTGAGATCTGCTCACGTTTGGGGTTTTAAAACGGAGCGATTTCCATGACGGCCAGACGATGTGTCCGGGCCGATTCTCTTCCTGCCTCTCCTTTAATATGACTTCATATTAGCAGCTCATTAAAGAGGCTGCTGTTTTTAAATAGATTAACGGCACTCATCTAAGATGAGGGGACAAATTCCCCCTGCTAGTGGTCCGCAGATTAATGCCCTCTCCCATCACGCCTGCGGGGCGAGCTCGCAGGCAGACAGCGATTAGTCATCGGGCGCGCTGAATTTATGACAGCCGCTCATTTTAATGTCAGCCGAGCGACTGCGCTTTGGTGCAAACTCACTTTGAATATGGCCGCATTTAATAACATGCCCCGTGTGAACATGGTATAAAATCCTGCACTGACGTGGCACACCCTGCACGCCAATCAAACCAACAAATCCCTTCTCCGATTGTCACGAGTTCTGATGTTTAACAGCATGAATCTCTCCTGAATTTGCATATCTGGATAGCAATGTATGATATTTAGCTTCAGACCTGATCGCTGGTGACAGCTGGGATACAAAGGGGCCGCTGTTCACAGTGTGGGCGGATTAAAATGGTACTGCAGCGTGCACGTAATAAAGTACCATAATGGAATTATGAGAGATTTTGGCACTTGTTAATTCAGGCCATTACTAAATGGCCCCACCTACGTTCTCTTCGCTGATAGGCTCTGGCCTGGATTCAGGCGCCACGCACTCATCAGGACTTCGCCTCACTAAAATAACCATCCGCCTCATCGCTCTGCAGCACATTCCACCGATTCCCACAGCAGCTCTTCACGCTATGGACCCTAATGACTGTAAAAATAACAACACGCTTTATTTACCAGCGACGTTCAAGACAACCAATTTGACATGAAGGAGCGAAAAAAACTCTAACATCATTAAAAAACAGGGATTTGCAGCAAAGGCAGGTGTGGAGAAACGATGCATCCGGGATTTATCTGCATAAAAATTCAAGTTTGTACTGTATTTATGTAAAATATCCTCATGGAACTATCCGGACTGGAACTGATCGCAGACGTTAATGAGAGCGAATTCAAGATATGATGCTTTTTTTTTCCCCCCATTCTTTCTCCAGATTCTTTGATCGAGGCGGCAGATCAGAAGCGGGATGGAGGCTACTGAAGCTGTGGGGTCAGAGGTGGGTTTCTGAAGAACTCAGGTTACATAACAGCGCCTTGGAAAGGAAGCTGGAGGTCGCAGTGACAAGAGAGAACAAGGCCCAAGTGTTCCCCTTGCGCCGCACAGATTTTTCTTACGAATATCATTGAAATTTCCTTGAAGCGTCCTTGTATAACAGAACGCGGTTATGATCCATCTGTATACGAACACTCAGACCAGTTTTTTTTTTTTTTTTTTGGGGTCTGTCCAGGATGATTTACTGCGCTGAGGACTCTGTCCTGTTCTCACCTACAAAACCAAAACACTTTGAGAAATAACTCATATTTTACTTCTTCTACTCTAGACTGCCCCGGCGGTGCAGTGAAACCACTGAGCGGCAGCTGCAGCCTTCAGCTGCTGCAAAACATGTGGAGATATGTTCTTTAAGGAGTCTGACCTCGACTCGGTACAAACAGCCACATGTATGAAGATGGGAAGTGAGGGTATTAATATTGCATGTAGCCTCATCCTCCAGTCATGTTATGGCACATTTACTCTAATTACATTTATGATCACATGATCACTAAGTCAATAACATGAGTGTGTTGTTCAGCAGTAATTAAAAGGTGTCGTTATTGTAAGTAAGCCAGCATTTTGTACAGTGTTGTTTTCTAATCTCTGACTCAAGGTTTGTTCCCATTGTGTAAAAATGGGTGTAAGCTTGATGTAGCACACACACACACACACACACACACACACACACACACACACACACACACACACACACACACACACACACGTTTTTTCCTTCATTTGATTCCTCTACCTGTCTCCCTGCATGTGTTCTTCAGTTCTGTCATCTTTCAGTGTTCTGGATTTGGACGTTGTCTCATTAAAGACAGATGTTCTACCTGTAGCTGTCAGTATCTGGATTCTCACCTCGTGAGCCTGACGAATCAAACGACTGGTAAAACACTACAGCAAACTAAAGTTTGTGTTTTCCAAACTGGACGTCTTTGATCGCTGTTGATCTGTTTGTATTGGGGATACACAATCATACCGGACATTTCTCTCTATTGTGCTTCAGAAAGTTTCATTGAAATTGGCTTTATGTTGAGGTTGGAGCCATTTTCAAGAGTGATTATTTGTTTTTGGGGGGAATATAGACATTTTCATCACATATTTTCTCTGCTACAACAACGACAACATTCAATGATAAAAGGTTATTGTGGCTATTTTGCCATTTTGGCCCTCTCAAGATGAATTTGAGGATGTTTGTCGTCCCTGAACTAAAGCTTGTTTGACACTCATGGACTAGAATGTGAAAAAAAAACTGAGATGCTTATTTTCATACATAAAAATCTGCCTCTCATTGTGGATTTTTTGGATGTATGATTGTCATTTTTTCACCTTCGACTTAAAAGGAATTCTCCTCTTTTGTTTAGTTTGGTTGCACATTGTCAACATGACTGTCACTGCTCCAGCCTCAGGTAGCTAAAGGTAAATACAATAATCTAAGCTGAGTTTTGAGTTTAAATGATTTAATGTTGTCAGCGTTAAGTTGCAATACGCGGATTATTGTGCCAATATTTTCTTTCAAAAACATCGGATACTGGCACATTTCCAACATGCAGTTTATTTTGTGGCTCTACAGTGCAGCAGGTATTCATCTGACATGTTTACAGGATCCATCTCCCACACTGTGGCCCACTCAGCTCCGCTGAAGACTTCTTTACTTGGCCTTTTTTATTTGACTTATCTGACAGAGCTGTGAACTGCTGCCCATAATTCACAGTCAGTGTCTGAGTATCCAGCAGAGACGCCCTAAAGGGATGCAGTTATACCTCGTGTACGAGTTCTCAGTGTCGGACCAGCTGCCTGGTTCTGATCGGAGCATGACAATTATTAAAAATCAGACATTTTTAAGACTTTGTAAAGCTGTGACGGACGGCTCAGACAAGGCTGTCCAGAGGAAAGACACTTCTTGGTCACCCTACCTGAAGTCTCCTGTCGAATAAAGGACAAACGGAGCAGAGCCCTGCTTACTATTCATCGTGTGAACCTTCGATGAAACTCGGGCCCGGTTGCGCCTCCTCTCCGCCAGCGCCCTGCTACGTGCCGGACGCCGGCGATCCCGTTTATTCAACCGATGCTAATGGCTCGCCGCGCTCAGACGGGTCGCCCTGTCCACTCCACGCCAATTTAATTAGAGCTTTTCATCGACGGGCAAAACAATAACGCGGCGCTGTGTCACAACACCAGACTGTGAAATCCTCTTACTGTGGCGTCTCTCGGCCCGCCACCCTTCACTCTGCTCCGCGTCCGGGGTGTTGGGCCAGCAACGTGAACGTCTGTGTGTGTGTGTGTGTGTGTCCGCTGAAGCCCTGGATGTTTGCTCTGCAGCGTCGTCGGCTGCTTCTCCTTTGATAGCAAAGCACAGATGCGTCGGCTGCTGCACTGAAAACACACCACCGACAATGTAAACAAGACACCTTCAGGCTCCTGTGTGTATTTGATGAAACAGTAGAAGGAAAAAAAAGAAAAAGAAAAGACGAAGATGAAGATGTTTCCCTCACGAAGGAAGAAACAAGCCATTATTTTCACATTTGACAGACACGTTTTGCGAAGTTAATCTCTGCATCGCTCTGGTTTACCTTCCACCGCCGGCCCCGGAGTGGGAATTCAAAGCCGAGTAATAACGGCTCTCTGCTATAGCTGCTGAAATATTGAAAGCATATCAGCCCATGCCCCTTAATTATCCTCTGGCTTTCCAGCAATAAGCGCTTTAAGTAGGGGCCTCGGCGCCTCTTCCAACACAGAGGAGCGACTCGAAGGGCGTAAAGCGAGGAGGGAGCCTTCATATCCTGCTTCCTCAAGGTCTCTCCAGAGCATAACATCGTTTACTGGGACTGTCACGCCGGGATAAGACCCGGCTCCCGCTACGCCTAATGAAAACAAACAAATGCGTGCGTGACCGATCCCTTTAATTCCAGTGGAGGAGGAGAAATGAAGATGTGTAAAATTACTGCCAGGATCCAGTTCGGGAGGCGTCTCACACCTCGGATCCCTGGGTTTGTGAACAATAAAGCTTTATGAGAAATATGAACATTTCCTAAGACAGAACCTCTCAGAGACCCGGACTGAGCTACCAGGGATGAAAACTATGGTTCATGTTACTTTAGGAGATGAAACAATTAGGAAAAGAGGGGCTGAAAAAGTCTCACCTATATCCATCCCTGTTTGTTTATTTCACTTTTAAACAGGAACTCTTATTACATCTAAAGCACAAACTGAAAAACAGAGCATTTTTTACCATCAGTGTAACACTGCAGAGTTTCCTATCTTTATATACCACCTCACTGATAAACATGTAGCCATGGGTATTGACGACTGACCTGAGATCAAGGTCCTGTTTGCATGACGTTTCAAGCAAAACACATCGATTTTTTTCACTTTGTCTTATAATTGTTTCATATTCATGGAACAACGCAACATAATACGATGTTTTTATGCGCCAACTTTTACACGAAAACAGCAGAAATGGTGAAAACAGCGTAGTTTTTATGCTACTGTGGTGTTACTGTATTTCGTGTGTATGTATGGTTCTGCATTTTGACGAATAATACATAATTATAGGTGCCTGAAGCCATTATCGCAACAGGAAATCTACACATTCACAGTCCTCCAGCTTTGACCACAAGCTGCTTGGAATCATTTTATCAAGCTGATAGTTCCAGATGTGAAGAAGGTCCAGGAGACCAGCAGCCTGCCTGCAGTCATTAAGAAGAAAGAAACTCGCCGCCATCCTCTCATCTGAACGCTAAACGTGAGCAGTGCCGTGAAAAGTTGTCTGTTTGTAGCTTTAAAAACACACCGCCTGCGCAAACAACTCCGGGAGATCGTCTGAGTTTATCCGCCTGAAGATTACGCTCAGAAACAAATCAGCAAACAAACAAATAGGCAAACGCCGGCCCGGCTAAAGCATTATCAGCCCCAAAAAATCTAATTCGGCTCCTCCAGCCTTCACGGACTGTGGCAGATTAAAAAGGCAGATTGAATGTGTAGCGTCTGAATCCAATTATTTTTGGAAAGCCGTAACGTGGCGTTGTGTTTCCGTTTGATTCGCGCCTGTCTGCCAGCTGAGGCACCTTGCTGGAGGAAAACCAAACGCTCCCAAAGCCCCTCATGCCCAAGTTGTGATGTTCATTTGTTTTTTTTTTGTGTTCAGAGATGTGATCAGGACATAAAACAACGAAAAAATAAAACATCAAACGCTTAAATCATGAAAGACACGCAGCAGTTTTTAAGAGTCCAGAGGATCTTTAATCTTCATTTAATTGCGTGGCAGCGGGGAACAAGTTAAACGGATCGACGTTTTGAGCGTGGAACACGTCGTGCGTGTGCAAAGTGACCACTCTAAACTCACCTCCCACGGAGCGCCGTGCGCAGCGCACGTGAACTCTTTTAATGGGAGATAAAAACAGAACGTACAGATAACGGAGCAGCTGATCCTGCCCGAAGACGCCCACGCACAACCGCAACACTTGCATCCTGTACTGCATGAAAACACCCACAAAGCGGCATATAGGGACCTCTGGTCCTCCACAAGGCGCAATAAATAAAGAACATTTCATGGGAAGAATGCAGAACGCAACACAGCGGGAACAACGAGATCAAACACGTTCATGGAGCAAATAAATACATCAATAAATATTCAGGGAATTAACCGTACTGCCATGTTGTTGTGAGGATCGGCTCCTCCGCCCGACACACACCTCGCACTGTGTGTTCAGCTGTAGGGGTGGGGGCGGTGGAGGGGTTTGATCCTGGCTCTTCTGGACAGGCCCACCCGCCGCGGCCCCGCGCACGTCTTCAGGGGCTCCAGTCTCCGGGGCGGCTCCAGCAGCCCTGCACCACCGGAAACACAGGAATCATGGAGTGCAAGGGATAATAATTACTGTGCATTTTCAAAGCTTTCAGTCCGGCACAGTTTAAGATTTCTCAGAGTCAGAGAAACTCATCACCGTCCACCAGGACACCAGACACTGAGAGGCCTCGCTTCTGTGTGTTCAGTGAAACTCACTGTGGCTCAGCTGCTCCAGCAGAGGCTCGAACCCGAAGGCCTGAGACCAGGCCGTCCTCCTCGGCTGCGTCTCCAGGCGCTCTGCAAGCAACACTGAGAGTGAGCGCCTCATTCTGTCTCGCTTGTTTTTAACTGTGTTTCCACCTGCGCGGAGAGAAAAGAGCGATTCAGCCTCAACCAGGCGCGCCAGTCAGTTAAGACAGTGAATTAACCCTGCTGACCCTCTGCAGTCTGCCACACACGTTTCCCTGCAAAAGCAGCACTGAGTATTCAGAATAAAGAGCCTGAATGAGGCGTTTTTATTAGTTTTCATGAAATGTTTAATGGCTTGGCTGAAAACATTTTGCCTGAAGCTTCATAAATAATTAGACTGATCTCTGATACGCTTTCTTTTCTTTATTAACGTGGACTTTTGTAGCTGTGCTTGATGTTTGCAGTGGAAGATATGGACCTGTGCGTGTCTCCTCGGGGTCCTCCGGTGTTTCCCGGCACAGACGCGAGCCCAGAGGGACTTCCTGCTCGCCGCTGCTGCCGACAGTCCGATCGGCGCCGCGGATTTCCAGACTGTGTTCCTCGTCCGCGTCGTCTGGAAAACAGTTTTTATTAAAAATGTCCTGACAGTGACGCAAAGAAGAGAGTAAATACTGGTAGGAGTTCTGAACGTGACCCAGCTACCTGACGGGGCGTCTCTGTGGCGTCCCTCCTCCGGGACGCTGGGACGTCTGCGTTCGGACGTGCCGCCCTCCAGAGGCTCGGCTGTGTCACTGCAGTGCTCGGCCAGCTCGCTTCTACTGATGTCAAAGAACAGCTGCAGCTCCTTCAGGACCGTGTCGAAGAGCGTCTTCATTTCGAAGCGGGAGCGGACGTTCACGTCGGAGGACGGAGTGGCGCTCCCGCTGGAGGCGGCGGGAGAGTCTGGGCCGGGCGGCTCGACGGCGGCGGCGTCTGGGAGTTCATCACGAGAAGAGGCGCCAGATAGGAATCCTTCGTCCTCCCTCGCCTCTGCCTCATCGGGCTGAAGCTGGGGGGTTTCTAACATCCGAGGAGGCGAGCCACTGACGGGGACACGAGCCCAGTCGTCCAGGCCAACAAAGTCGTCGTCGTCGTCGTCGTCGCTTGGTGAGAGCTGGATCTTTTGGAAGGTGGCGAATCCTCCGCGGCCATGGAGAGCGAAGGCGGACGTCAGCGGGGAAAACCTGATGTTACGATTCAGAGCTGGGGAGCCGGGGTGGATGATCTCTGAGAGGCTGAGATCAGGCTGACACGGGACCAGCGCGTCGCTCCCTGGACAGGAAGTGAAGGCCCAAGCTTCCTGTTTGGTGTCATGCTCTTGGTTTATCACTTGGCTCCTCTCTGAGCTCTCACCTTGAGCCGCCTGAGTCGAGCGTTCGTCGCAGTTTTCCAGTGTCCCGCCGCTCTCCATTCCTTCTTTTTCCGCCACGTCCATCACTAGCTGGAGATCTGACAAACATCCCGCCTCGTCTTCTTGTTCCTCCTCAACAGTTTCTAATTTGCTCTCCGGTTCCCGGGTTTCTGACTCTGTCCGGTCAGCAGAAAAGCTCTCCGCCGCCTCTGAACTTTGCGGCCCGCCGCGCTGCGCTGCCGTTACAGAACTCTCACCGTGTTCCTTCGTCTCAGCCGTCTCGTCACAGGTTTCATCCTGCGGGTGTTTGGGACCGCCTGGGCAGCAGCTGGATGCGCTCTGCTCTTTGAGCCGGCGTCCCACAGCATCGGGGCTTTCTTGTTTCCCGTCGTCCCCGGCGGGGGGAGTCGGGGCGGACTCCGGGGGGCCGCCGCTGATCTCCCTCTGACAGCTGCTTCCATTGATGGCTGTGTTATGTGGCTTGTCGGCGACGGGGGAGCCGGCCTGACAGAAGTCTTGGTCTTCATCCCGCCGTGTTCTGCTCGGCTGATCAAACCGGCCACTCCGGCCCGGAGACGGAGTCCCGACGTCGGGACGGACTGGAAGAGGCGCTTCCGTCTCGTGCGCGTTTACCGATGGAGATAATCCTCCACCTGCAGCGCGCTCCGAGCCGCAGCCTTCCTCTCCAGCCTCCCTGTCAGTTTCGCTCCAGATTGCGGGGTCAATTACGCCAAAAGGGCCTGCATCATTATCTCTTTCGGCGGGCTCTTGACTGATTCCAGCAGGCACTGCGGTCTCTGTTGTGTGATCAGCCTTCTCGCTCGGAGCTTCGGCTATTATCTCGCCGGCAGCGCTTGCTCCTTTCGCCCCGCAGAAGTCATCAACTTCAAAACGCACATTCTCCGTTGCAGTACTTCCGTCTGATATCACATCACAGGCAGGAATTGATCCCTCAGCACATTCGGCAGCAGAGCGGAGAACGGCTTCCCTCCAGTCGCTCTCATTAACTTGGCCTTTTGTTTCCAAATTGCAAACGGAAACACTTTCCTGCTCACAGATCTGGAATTCGGTTTTTGCGTGTTTTCCGGCGTCTTCCTCGGGGCCTGGCCAGGGTTTTGTGTAGTCTGCATGATCACCGGGAAGTCCGAGCCGTTCGCCTCCCTCCTCACTCGGCGTCGGGTCGGGGGCTTCAGGCTCATCCCTCTCCTGATCAGTCCCTGCATCTTCTGAACTGACATCAGACTGATTTCCCTTCTGAGTGCAATCAGAGCGGCGTGTGACCTCCTCGCTCGGCGCGCTGCAGCTAACGGCCGCGATCTGCACCTGCCCCTCATCTGGCTCCTTTCCAGAGGAAAGACTGCAGCCGCCGGGGGTCTCCTCGTCCTGCGCCTCCCCCGGCTGATTGCCTGTGAGATGGCGGGGCGTGCCGGCGCCGGTCGGAGCTGAACCGGACCGGTGTGTTTCGGTAACCGGAAGCCTTTCACTGGTGATAAAACCCTCGTCGGGCGATCCTGCGCGAGCGATTCTGCAGTGTGAAGTAGTCACTCCGGTAACAGGAGTGACATTTAATTTGCCGTCTTGTGCTTGCTCATGAGGGTTTTCATCTTGAAAGCCCCCACATTTAGCGGCGCACATTAGCTCCTCGCTCTTCTGCAGGGTACTCAGCGCTGATGGGGGACTAATGGTTTTGGGAAATGTCAGAAGCGCCGGGAAGTCGACCTGGCTTTTCCCACGGCGGCCGTCGGTCACCGAGCAATCCGTCCTGGGCCGTTTCGGGGGGGACGGTGAGGGGAGCTCGGTCCCAGTCCGCCCCCCGACGTCGTCCTGTGAGACTTTATCCATCTTCTGTTGTTTGTAAAATCTGAAGTAGAAAGAGACCAAAAATATTACTCATCCAAAAAAAAAAAAAAAAAATCAATCACGACGGGAGACTTTTGGTAGATAACATTTCTGCAGAAAAACAAAAACAGTTTGACATTAGAGAGCATTTCTCATGTTGAAACAGTGACTCAGACCACTGATTGGTGGATGATATGCAGCCGGAGCTCCATCACAAATAACAGACTCACAAACACACGTTGGGATTTAGACACGAATGCATGTCCTCATCAACACACACACAAATACACAATGCATAATGTTGAAATAATTATTTTTTCTCATATACAAATATGGGATTTTCACGCGTATTTGTAATTTGAACAAAAACTGATCAAAACCTGAATAATAATTAAGAATAAAAAGAAAGAATTTCCTCACAATTGACCCAAAACTAGGAATCAGTGTTAAATATTATCTCATTCTGTGCAAATGTAACATCTTAAGACCGCGGTGTTTCCATTTATTTGTTTCTGAAGAACACAATGGAGCTTTCCCACAGCCATCACGACAGCGTGAAAAGTGGTTCTGAGTACAAACCACCACGCCGCACAGTGACAGTGATCCAGCGCACAACAAACCAAGGCCGCAGGCACAATTCACTTATTATCCATCGCACAAATGACCTGTCTTTTGTCTTCTGCCACAGAGAAAACTGCTTCTTCTAATGTTTACTCAAAGTTAATGTCGTCTGAGAACAGCAGCATGTCTGGAAGGTCTTCTCTGAAAAGGTATTTCTGCGTATGTGTCCATGTTACTGATGCATCGTGGGTAACGTCCTGATCAGAAAGCAAAAAAGGTCCATTGAACGTTTGCAGTTTCTCCGATCTGAGATGACGTCTGGAAGGAATGACGCAGGAGCTGAGGACGCTTTTCTAATGGACTGCTGTGATCACTCCATGCATCAATATCCACGACAGCAAAGAAACATCCGCTCTTCCACCACATGAAAGAGACGCTTTTGGATCCACTGTGTGCCCTGCTGTCTCCACATTATCACATCACATTTCACACACTGCCTGCTGTTCAACACAGTGTGCGACAACTAACGAGAGCATGCAAAGCCGAGGTGTTAAACACGTTTTAATTCAGGGGCCGCATTCAGCCCCGTTTCATCCTGAGCGGGCCGTACGGTAAAACACTGCAATGATAACCTATAAATGAAACCTGAAAGTTGTTCTTTGTTGTGGCACAGAGTATATGTGATGAAAATATCTATAGTTTCAGAAACAATACAATTATGAAGAAAAATGTCGACAATCTCAAGAAAAAAACAATTCTGATAAAACTTTCTGGTACAAAATAAAGTGAAATGTCCAAAAATTCCTCCTAAATTTAAATGGAAAGGTTACTCTGTCATTATTCAACCAGTCTGACCCACTCAGGATGAAACTGGATCTTATGTGTTTGACAGCTCTGTACTAGAAATAGACGAGTACTGGTGATGGTACAGCAACACAACATAACATTAAAAGCATACTAATCAAAACAGGGAGTATTTTCTAGTATGAGGTTACAAAGCTTGACCAAGATGCTGTGCAAAACATGCATCACTCATTTTGAGGAGCATAATAAATAAAGAAAAACACTAGTTATCTGAATTTATATCCAAGTAACTACACAAATATGTCTGCGTCACTGGTGATTACATTGAGGTAACTGAATATGCCTGTATCTGTGTTTAGGAAATAATACTTCGTCTTTAAACCCGGTTCAGAGGGAGGATCATGTTCGCCCGGTATACATGTGAGGATAGAATAATAACAGACATTATGTCTGACGATCATCGACTGCTGATGAGTAAGCTGGGATATAGGATAAGTAGCAGGAATAAATTAGCTTTGCTTCATCCTTATCACACATTACACACATGGGTAAAGTGGATGTCTCTTTATTTCATTTTAATACTGATTTGACAACAATCTTAACATAAAGCCAATTATAATGAAACCTGGTGGTGTTATTGGATTGGAGCCTCTTTAGAATCGAGTTTAGCCCACGGGCCTTATGTTTGACCACCCTGGCCTGCTGATATTTTTTCTCTTCTGTAAACCTCAAAGAAATGAAGTATTAAATATGCAGCTTCCTCTTAATGGATTTAACTAAGTCAAATGAAAAGGATTGTATTCTAAGTGTAATTACTTGATAGCATTATTATCATTACAGCATTCAGCTGTTCACTGTTTCTGCCACGCCTTTAAAGTTTGAGTTAGTTCCATATATACTTGTTAATCACACTAAAGATAGTTGGACAGTGATCTTACCTGATAAATACAGATTTCTTCATGTCATGAAGCTGCTTCAGTTCAGACCAGCTAGCTAGCTGCTGTGGCTAGCTGCTATATGAGGCTAATAAGAAAAAAAAAAAGAAATATAAATCATACTTCAGGTTTGCCTTCAATGCGTGATTTGCTTCTTAATTTACATGATGTGTATTTCAACTGAGACACTTACCTTTAAGACAAGAAAAATATCTTTATTTGGACGGACTTGAAACCAGGTTGAGTCGGCTAGCTTGTTTAGCTTGTTAGCTGCGTGGCTCGCTTGTTAGCACCTTATCAATAAACATTAATAAACATCGATACAAATCACTAGAATCTTGGAGTACAAAAAATAAAATTGATTAAAATATATAAATTGGTGTGTATTGTAATAAAACTATAGAAAAATGTGTATTTAATCCCTTAATTTCTCTCATCTCCCTACCCTTCTCTCTCTCTTCATTATCTCTCTATGTCTCTCTACCCCCTCTCTCTCCGTTATCTCTCTATGTCTCTCTCCCCTGTCTCTCCTCATTCTCTCTCTATGTCTCTCTCCCCTCTCTCTCCGTTCTCTCTCTATGCGCCCCTCTCTCTCCCTCCTCCTCCTTCCATTCCCTCCATCACAGTGCCCGTGCCCTCAGCAGCAGCAGCAGCAGCAGCAGCAGCATCGTCTCCCGGACCTGCTCCGTACTTCCTCCAGTCGAGGCTGACTTTCCTCCGCGCTCCGTCCGTCCAGGGAGCGCCTGCAGCGGGCAGCAGAGCTCCAGGCAGCCGCGGTGTGAGCACCCACACATCCAGCCGGACTTCTCTCCTGCACTCCACACGCACGGTACGGTGCTGCTGCACACCGCGCGGCTCCTGATTTCTGGGAAATGCACGCGAGATGCATCCATCCATCCTCTTTGGGTTTGCATGAAAAAAAAAAAAAAAAACAGATGCATGATGCAAATAATTTTTTAATGTATTTTTTTAATTCATTTTTTTAAATTTTATTTTGCTTGATCCTCGTTGATTGTGTGGATTTTGGTGTAATTGGTGGCTTGGCATGACTTGATGTCACTGGTGTGTGTGTGTGCGCGCGTGCGTGTGCGTGTGTGTATGTGTGTGGGCAGGGAGGGGTGGGGGATCTTATGCCTGCATTCATCTGCAAAAAAAAAAAAAAAGTAGCTCTCCAATTTAGCATGATCATGGTTGAGGAGATGAGGAGACACACACCACACCCCCATCATCTTCCTCATCCACACACACGCACACACGCACACACACACACACACACGCACACACGACAATAGCGGCTGCGGGATTACACAGAAATGTGTGAGATTTGCCCGGATGAACCCCTCAGACCTCTTTGTTTTCTGTCTCACGGCTCCCTGCTCCCTCTCAAGGTCATCCCCCCCCCCCCTCGTTGGATGATGGTGAAGGGGTTATGTAATATTCGCTGCCTGGCTCAGGGGCAGCTCCATTGTTAGATTCCTCGTCTGACAGCCTGTGCTTCTACCTGCCGTCACCTGCCTGCTGGTGTGTGACAGAGTGATGATGTCCGTTTGGTTTTTTTTTTTGGCTCTGGGAGTTATTCCCCTCGGTGGACTCTGGAGACAAAGGGCCGTGACTCAGTCCTGGACTCAACACGCTCGCTCCGCATCGCACTGCAGAGTGACCCGGCGTGTCTCGTCCCACACTCTCGGCCCCGACTCCATCTCTCCAGCCCGATTCTGCAGCCTTCCGTCTTTCTGGCTGCAAATGGACATGAGTGCACGGCATTACGGCGCGTGCGGGGTGTGTTCACCCTTTGCTTTGTGCATCCCGTGTGCAGACGCGAGCGGAACGACTGAGAAAGACATATAGGAGAGGTTCTGTTCCGGCGTCTTAGACTTCAGGATCACTCTGTTCTGATGAGAGACTGGCAGGAGAGGCGAGGGAGTGACAGGGCTCGTGGGCAACTCTGGAACATGACAGCAGGGAGCGTTAAATGAAAGCATGGAGGACGAAGACTGTCAGCTTTCTGAAGAGCGTGTGCTGCTTTCCATCTCCGTCACTCACGTTAAGGACACAAAATGAGGAGGGATGCAAAAATAATTTTAAAAAAAAAACCCTCCCTCTTTTTCCCCATGCGTCACTGAAAAGGTAGTGCAGTTGTAGGTTTTGCATGAAGGGAGTTGAGTGGGTGGCGTTTAAAAAAAAACAAAGAAGAAATATGTGTGATCTGCTTGGGAAACGTGAGCCGATCACACCAGATGAGCTCCTCAGCAAAGTGTCGGAGCAGTTCGAATTATTTTACGGGGGGAATCAACATAATAACACGGCTTACATGTATTAAAAACTGGAACTGCTGGGGCTGCACGACACACTGCACATTAATCGCCAACTTCCTGTGACGTACTGCACTTCTCACAGAGCAGTGACGGACTGAGTTACGTTGACATGAAGTGTGCGCTGATATCTGGAGCTTCACTGTGGCAGAAGGCTGCGGTCATTCACCCGCCGAAATCCCAGAATATCCACTCTCTACTTGTTGCTCCAATCGGAGCAGAACTTTATTTAAATGTTGCATGGTTACGTTATCCTGAGTGTATTTGGCTGCAGGGGTTTCAGGGTTCAGGTCGGCGGGGGGGTGGGGGGCGAAGCCCGAGTGTTTCTAGAAAGTTGCGTTTTCGCCTGTTTACATGACAACACAGTCGGAGCGAACAGTTCCACCTTGGCAACCATTCTCAGAAAGTTGCGTTGACAGTGGAGACGCAGTTTTCCGATGGCACGTGTCACTGAAGCCAGTGGGCGGGTCTGAAGCTATCTGGCTCCTCCCACTGGAGGCTGCACCTCCCCACACGTGCGCCGCAGCATCGTGCGTGCACACATTATCGTGCTTGAGCTGCATTGGGAAAAAAAAAAAAAAAATGCCTCACACTTAATTCTTTATGGTTCCTCTCATCCTGGGATGCACACAACTTCGTGAAACGCACTCCGTCAGGAGCGTATGTGACAGCATCGCAGCGGCATCAATAATGAAGGACAGGAACACCAGCGCACGCCATGATTCCCATGCTTAGCATGCAGGCTAAGCATGAATGCATTCAGCGCAGACGCACGCCCACGCCGTTCCGCGCCGCGACGAGGGGCTGTCACAAGTCTTGTGCTCACATCTGCCTCCCGACTGAGCTGCCGGCTCGGCAGCCTCAGCCCGGCTGCGGCGGAGGGAGAGGTGTTAGCGACTTGTGTCTCGTCAGTTTCTCTGCGGCACTCCGGCGTCGCACTCGTGACCAGGGATTGGGTGGAAGGTTGCTGGAGCATTAAGTGCTGCAGAGGCGGCATTGTTGCATGTTCTTTGTAACTTGTATCTTATAATCTAAACAAAGGCTGGTATTTTCTTCTGTATATATTGGAAAATGAGGTGGTTGTAGCCTGTGTCTGTGTCTGCCTGGTGATGGACTGGCTACGGTAGCCAGCAGGGACCAGCTCCGGTCCCTCAAGACCCTCGAGAGAACCGGCCACTAAAGTTTTACAGGAATACAAACCAGCACAGACTTGATATGGAAGTCGATCCGCTTCCCGGACCGAAAGGGGATTCTGTGTCATTTACACTTTTGCCTTCATGAATATGGGATTGTGGGTCTGAGTTCCAGATCATGCCAAGTACTGGGAGCAACACTCGATGTGACGTTGTAAACACAAAAATCTTCCGGAACAGAAACAAAAGAACAGGGTTTCATACTGCTGGAGGCGTTTTGTCCACTGGCCCCCCGCAGCTTTTATCTGCAGACTTTATTATAAGATATTTTCGATGTTATTCTCCATTCTTGCTCGCAGAAGATGTTGTAAATCTCTCCCAGGCTGTGACTTTGTGACAGATTAAGTCTCATATTGTGTTCCTCTGATTCATTTGCTGTACGTTCTGATACGTTTATGAACTTCCCTCGTTCTGTTTGGCGCTTGTGGGGGCTCAGCGGTCCACTGAGTAAACAGGAAGAGCGCTGTTTTCAGCAGATCGTCCTTAGGCAAACAGGAAGTAATGCACACAAGCTCCTCGTCCTCAGCCCTACAATGCACACAATCTATTTTTACGGCCACGAAATTCATCAGACTTTATCCAGGATCTTGGTGAATTATCCTCTGTGTTTGCGAAAGTGATTACAGAAGATGAATGGGTGTTTGAGGCTGGCCAAAACAATAAGACCGAGAAGAAGTAAAACTAAAGCTGGACCCACAATAAAACAAATCAGTTGACAAACCAGCAGCCAGAGCCCGTGAATATATTTGATATGTGGCGATAAGCCCGTGCCTGATCGGCCAAGTCGGCTGCTTTTCTTCACCTAAGCAAAATAAATTAAACTTGAGACCTTGGCCAAGCAATAAGCTGTAAATTAGTCCGGCCAGCTGCCCGACACGGGTCTGCAGAGGAGCTGGAAGCAGGCGAAGGAAGGGCACCCCTGCTCGGAGTCTTCAAATGAACAAACAGGTGGGATCAGCAGGTGGCGAGACACCAGAGCTCTGCAGGGATCTCCATTAGCTGTGGCTTTTATTTACTGTCAGATAACCTGAACCATGCTCACGGTGCAGTGCCGCTCTCACTCAGCCGCTCACCCGATGCGCCACGCTGCAGTTCGGTGAAGAGCTTCACTTTCACTCACGCTCTGCGTGGCTGAGCGCAGACCTGCGGCGCTCGCGGTACGGCGAACGCTTCAAAGATAAATTAAAAATGAAACCATTTTCTGATTCGAAATGACGCCTTACTGCCAGGCAGAGTATAGGCAGTCCTCATCCATTCAACTCGCCGTTTCCAGCCAAGCCCTGTGTGCAGGTGCCTGATAAGGAAGTGGCCACGTCTTGTGTGGCGGCTGTGTCGCTCTCCAGACTCAGGTTTTCATCTTCAACTTGCATTACAGTCTTGGAACGTTAATGACGACCTTTTCGATCAAAAACTCCAGGGTTCCACTTTTCTCTCAACCAAAATTTTTGAAGCTGATCATCAAAACAACCACGGAATTTTAGTGAAACATTTTGAGTTTGATAGATATGCTGTTTATCTACATCAGCGGAGTCTTTTCCTGTTGGGTTTCCCTTGACTTCGCATTACAGAGCATATTAGTTCTAATACTGAACTAACAGGCTGCTGTTTTGCGTGTGAGGACTTTCACCATGAGGAATGAAAAATATATTTACCCATACATTCATTGAAAAAATATATTGCAAAATACACAGATAAATCATGAAGATAAATCATATTGTTCATCTTCTCAGCAGGTGCAGAAGAACTATTCACTACAGTCGTAGTACTGCTTTAAAAAGAAGTTGCATTTTCAGCGTCTCCAAAGCACCATTGATAAACAGAAACCCAAAACTCAACAAAAGGTTTTCTGTTTTCATGGTGAGACTCAAGACTTCCAAGGCTCTTCATAAAAGATGTTTTTTTTTTTTTTCTCAAACCCGTGATTAGACCTTCTGTCCGTCCACCATACCTCCATAGTCCCGTTGCTCCGCCTGGTTCATCGTCCCAGTTGGCTGTGACCGATCCCTCCCCTCGCCAGGAGGTGATTTACTAAACGGCAGCAGACGCAGTCATTCTGGATCCAAACTATTATGATGACAAGCTGAATTTGTAATCGAGTTGCTCCGGCTAATCGCTCAGGACAATTAAACCTTCCTCTCTTTAACTAATGGAGACAAGAAAAGGATGATGTGTACGTCCTGCTGACGTGTGTGTTCCTGACTGAAGGCCTGCCTCTGATTAAGGATGTGTAGCACTGTTAGAAACTGTTAGAAAAGACTGCGTGAAACCAAAACTTCTCATTAAAGAAGACATTAAACTCACTTAAAATATGAAATCGGAGAAGAAGCCCGACTCCTTCAGATGACTGGCTGGGAAATCAGCAGCAGTGGTCTTGAACAGTGGCTCCCTTTTTTTAAAGTTCAGTCTGTTAATAAGCTCCCAAAGTTCAGGCAAATGAACTGAAAAGCATCTGTCGCTTCTGAAGGCGGAGTATTTACCCTCTGTGATCAAGCGCTTGAGTTGATGAAGATAAATGATGATTTTTGCTCAGTCCGAACTGAGCGTCATTATTCTAGTGTTCAACAGTGTCTTGGTTCTGTCCGGTGGATAAAAGCATCAATTTCAAACACCAAAAGACTGTTTTTAAATCGCTGGATGAGTCAGACAGCCATTTCAAGTTTGAAGGCAAATGAAACAAACAAAAAAAAAAGACAGAAACTGTGATTTTATGGTAGATTTTGCCCGTCAGTAGCAGCAGATAACTGTTGTGTTGTTCCACTGCGGCGGAATGAGTTGAGTCGCCGCCGAAAATCTCTCAGCGCCAATTTACTGGATTTCCACATTGAAGCTGCAGTTAAAGGATCGCAGGGTCAACCGTGAATGAGGAAATTATACAACCTCCTCTCTTTTTCAGAAGCCGCTGAATGGACTCCGGCCGCCCGGCGGGTCACTTTAACGGAGGACTGGGTTTTTCTTTCCCATTCTGCTGAAAAACATCCTGTTTGAGGGATGTGGGAGAGATTTCTGTTTTGTGTGCTCGCGTTATGTAACCCTTGATGAAACCACGATGTCCTGAATGAGCAGGTTCTGATGCTGCGGATTCATTGACCAGAGCGTCTGTAGTTAAGATGACAACCATGCGGTGTTTTCTACCTGTTTGTCTCATTTCAAGATATAACCCTGTTTTCCAGTCAGAAGTCATCTGAATGAAATGCAACAACAATGCAGACATTTGGAGCCAGCAGCTTTAAAAAAAGTGGTATTGATGCATCTCTAATTGATATGATTATCTGTAACTGATGCTGATAATGAACCGGTTGTTCTGGAGTCAAAGCAGCACTGTGAGTGTTTGAAAAGCACTTGTTAGGCTCTGCTCTAAATTTAGCAGGCCTCAGCTCGTCTGATTTCAGGATGAACGTTTTTAGTCTTGCAGAGGAATCTGAAGAGGGAAGAATCAAACTTCTTCCCTTCAGTTATTTCATGCCTGCAAATATCACTCCACTCCATCAGTGAATGTGTTTTTCTGCGTTTTGCATGCGTGAAAATCACTTCATAATGAAGCCGCAAGCCTTTGAAAGAAAAAGAATGAAATAATAAATTACATGCGAGCGACGCCCGGAGCTGTCCTCGGACTCCTCAGAAATCAAGAAGCTCAGAAGACTGAGTCACTCGGTGTCGTTTACGGAGCGCGTGGCGCTGTGTTTACCGCCGCTGTTCTAATGCAGCGCCGTGCCGCTTGAACTCCTCCATGATGCAGCAGCAGGTCACGTGCTGCCTCCGTTCCCTCCGTGTGTCCCAAGAACTGCTTTCAAAAGTCAATGCTGTGTGAGAAAGCGCCGTTTTCCTCTTTACCCTGATCTGTCTGTGGCTTTCTAATTCATATGTGACACTGGCACACACACATACAAATATATATGAAGACAGTTCCATGCCGCTGTCAGGCTTTGTAGAGCCACGATGAGTCATTACGTAACTCAAATTTCACTTTTGAACATTATTAATCAGAAGCTCCGTCTGTGAACTGGGATCTCGCCGAGCCCGACTCGGAAAACTTTTTTGAAATTCGCTCTTCAGAGCGAACTATATTTATCTTCCTGCGACTAACGGGCCCCAGACTGTGCTCCTCTTCAGGAGGTTTTTAGGAACTGAAGAAAGCCCCCTCTCCGTCCTGCTGTGGCGAGCCGCTCTCTCTTCTCGCTCTCCGTCCTCGTCGCGGACGGTCGGATTGGATCGGGAAGCGGAGCGGCTTCATGTCCACGCTTCTCCGAGGTTTAAAATCTGCTGACAATTTGAACCTCATCCAGATCAACGTTGTATCTAAACACATTACCCAAAGTACTATTCTTGTAAAATTACTGCTTTTTCTTTGTGTTATCAGGTTTTCCTCCCTTCCACCTGATTTATTTTTGTGCCACTGCAGTATGAAGCGATTCGTATTTATCTTGCACATAAACCGGTCTAGCCTGGCTTGAAATAACCCGGCACTGAGGAGCTATTGACTTTATTCTCCTGGCAGAGTGATATTTCAAGCTGGGAAACTTTTACAGTCGTGAGCAGGGAGTGTTTTTGGACGTCTGCCGGGCTGCAGAACGCTGACGTCCAGAATCCCACAGAACGCCGTGGTGATTTCAGGGAGATTCAGTCTGAGGATCCTCTTTGAGGGTTCTTCCACCTCCTCCCCCAGAGAGGTCCAACGCCACGTCCCGGCAGAGACGACGAGCAGAAACCTTCCAAAACTCCAACCGTCCTCGGCGAATTAAGCTAATTATGGGTTGGTTAATGAACTAATGGAGGCAGGAGCGAGCGCCAGACAGAGACCCAGCTGGGCACACGCAGCTGCAGCGCAGGCGTGGAAGAAGAAGAAGAAGACGATCAACCAAAACATGTTTAAGATTCTGAAACAGCCACAGTGGGGAAAACACTCCAAGATGTCTTAAATACCTCTAGATACTGGCTGGTTGGAAGGAAAAAAAGCGTTTTGTTCATATTAATGAATCTAGTCTGATGAGGAGAGTTTATTCTAAATAAACCAGGTGAATCTGGGACAAGCAGCACAGAAAGTTTCCTGTCTGGTGAGTTTGACCCTTTTCTCCAGGAGGCAGAAACAAAACAGCGCCGCTTCCCACCATTGCTCTCAATTTGTCTTAACGGCTTATTTTTAGCGGGAGCTTGGGTTTGCGCTCTCCTTCCTGCCCTGACGGATGCTTCTTTGGTTCTTTGTCGCGTCCTCGGGACTTTTCCTGCATGCGGACGCGGCGTCTGGCGTTCTAAAACTCTCTGGTATTGATTTTTTTGTCTGTTCCGTGTTCTCCTCTCCCCCCCCGTTCGGCAGGCAAAATGGGGAAACAGAACAGCAAGCTGACCCCCGAAGTGATGGAGGACCTGGTGAAGAACACGGAGTTTAACGAGCACGAGCTGAAGCAGTGGTACAAGGGCTTCCTGAAGGACTGTCCCACCGGCCGGCTCAACCTGGAGGAGTTCCAGCAGCTCTACGTCAAGGTCAGTCTCATCACCGTCTGCTGCCGTCCAGCTAGAAGCGACGCTGTGACCTGCTGAACCGTGGCTTAGTCATTTGGAATCGAAAAGTAAATTCAGAGATCTGGAGCAGATCCACCAGGACCCATCTGCCGGCGGGAGGTCCTGAATGTGGCTTCTGGTGATACGACGGCCACGAGGATTAATACCGACCCGCTCAGGTTTCAGAAACAGACGAATGGCTTTGAGCTCATCCCATTATGTTTTAAAACAACTCCACCGTTTTTTGTGTTTTCAACATTTTGAAAACCAAGGCAGGTTAGATGGACACATCAGATACACCAGAGAGCTGTTTTTTCTAATAAAACCACACCAGCAGTTTGAAAAAAGTAGCCTTTTCCCGCCTTTTTTGACTCGGTCTCCCAGTAGAAACTTTCAAAATAAAAGCCTTTCTTTGCAATTTAAAGAGACTGTTTAGTCGTCCTGCAGGCGAGTTCCACACACCTCAACTAGATTCTACTAAATCTCATGAATTTGAGGTTTCTGAGGTGTTGAAACAACAGAACTCCTTGAGTCATTTTAATTTAGACAATATAAAATCAAACCAGTTGTTTCGTGGAGTTCAGTGAAGCAGCTGAATGTTCCTGAGCGTCCTGCCGTCGTTACCTCAGGCCTGTGCTCTGAGCCTCCACTTCAGAAGAAACCTCTCCGAGTCGCGTAAGAAAAGACATCAAAGTTTTATCAGCGGTGCCAGGAAACGCTTCAGAACCGGCGGCGGGCGGGCTGCCGTTACGTAACGCGCGCCCGGGCACTGAGGCCACGGGTGCACTTCCTCTAAATGGCATCGCGGCTCATGCGTCAGCCGAGACCTGCTGGGGAAAAAAAAAAAAAAAAAAACATCAGCGAGGTATTCTTCTCCTGAAGGAACAGAAAGGAAAAAAAAAACACCTATGTCAGTGGCAGAAATGACATTTTTTCCATTTGGACCGGCGGTTCCATTAGAACCCCCTGCAAAGCGCCTCTTTCCTGCGAGATGGCAATGAAGAAGCCGTTCTCCGGGGAAACGAGGCGGCGGTGGCAGCTCTGACGGACTGACACCGGAACAAAAGACAGGTACGGTGTGTGGAGCGGCGGCGAGGAAATCTACGGCCGCGCCGAGAAGTCGGGCGGCGTCCGCGGGGGTCTCGCCGGCCCGGGGGGGGTTAAATCCCACTATTGATGCGTCCCGTTGTGTTTCCAGGCAACAGTGTATCAGCGGCGGGCTTTATTTAAATCCAGAGGCCTGATAAGTGGGGAAAACGCTCCGCCGCGACCTCGCGTTAACGGGACAGACTGTTCCTGTGAAGAGTGACTCTGTGCTGTCTGATCATGTGTGTGTGTGTGTGTGTGTTGTGACGGGAGGGAGGGGGTTCGCATGTTCAGTGGGAGGGGTGAAAGAGGAACGGCGTGTTTCGGCGAGGAAAACCTGAAGGGGCCGCTGACGAGGGAAGGCGAGCGCTCGCACGAGTGTGTGTTATCCATTAGTCATCGGCGGGAAGAGTACGAGATGAGCGTGAGAGGAGGGGGAGGAGGGGGAGGGGGGGGGGGGGGGGGGGGGGGTCACTCGGTTTGCATCACTTCCAGGTTGGATGTCTCTCTGTGCGTCCACACACACACACACACACACACACACCTGTGACGGCGGTGCGACACGCAGCGGCGCCGCCCCGCTCTGCTCCAGCAGGACGCTCTGTTCTCACACTCCGCTTCCCCTTCCCTCGCTCTGCCGCTGCTGCAGGACGGCAGAACAAGGAGAGTAGGCGCCGAATTTGGCTCTCTGGACTTGTCGTGTGTCCAGGAGCGTTTCAGGGTTTGAGCGTTTCTCTGTGTTCGCAGTGAGAAGCAGCAGGTCCTCGCGCATCGCTACGGCGACGCAGCTTTTAGGACACACATAGTAAACAGTCTCTTCACCTGCGCACTGACGCATCTGTGAACCTTCCACGAGATGTCGTTTGGCGTCTGTAGGAGGCATTAGAGGAGTTTATTCCGCTTTCCGCTTCCTTCATGAGGATGAGACGGTTTGTTAAAGACAGATTCACACTCTGGACCCCAGTCACACAGTCAAAAACTGAGGCAATATCCAAATAACGGTTCCAGATCTCCATGAATATATAGTAAATGAGGCGGGAGCGGCTCATGCAGGTTGGAACGAGCTTAACTTCCATGATGAGGCTGAATGCTTACGTTCACTGGTGGAGCTCCAGATGAATGAAACAATCCATCGATGCGCCTCAGTTAATTATCCATGCCTGAAAAAAAAACCTGACTTTCACATCTTTATTCATTGTCTGTCTGGGATCTTAATATCAAAGCGTTGTGCTGTCAGTAGCTACTTTTGGCCTGAAAACAGACATGTTGAGTTTGTGTTCATGCTAAAAACGCACGTGAACTAATGGACTTTCCCTGCAGCGCTCCTCTTTTCCCAGAAGTCCCAGGCTTCAGATGATGACTGGCGTTTTTTTTATTTTCACCGCTCGCAGTTTTGTAAGACCTCGGCGTTTCACCCCTCCGGACCAAAAGACGCTTTTAACGTCTGGCTTTTTGATTTAGTCGAGAAAAAAAAGGACGCGAAAAACACGGTCGGAGGAAGTCCTGGCTGAGAGATTGGATGCATTGTTGTGACACTGACACAATCACACACACACACACACACACACACACACACACACACACACACACACACACACACTCACACACACAATGACCTGAATATAGATGTTCGGATGGATTCCGCTCTGTTGCGTCTCGCTTCCAGAGCCCCGAGGCTTTTTCTGTCGACGGGTGTGGCATGGCAGCGCCCGTGCGTGCGTGCGTGCGTGCGTGTGTGTGTGTGAGGCTCCCCTCGGCCTCCCCGGACAGACGTGCGGACGCGGGGAGGGCGAGCTGATGGGGGGGTAAATGGGGCGGCCCTGACATCATCTGGCTGGCAGCCTGCGTTGGGAGGGAGCATATGTCTCATCTCACCAGAGACAAAAGACAGAGACGTGGCGGCAGACTGAAGCAGAACATCAGCTTTGAAGCTGCTTTTTTTTTTTTTATTCCCCCTAACAGGAGAACTTATTATATAAACGTATTGATGCATCCCGACAGAAGCACAGCCACAGATCTCTGGATTAAACATGATTGTGTGCAGTATTTCTGTCAAACAGCACAGTTTTGATGTGACTGACGTCCGCACTGCAGCGAGGACGTCAATATTTCAATATGTTATCCCGCTAATGGATTACATATGCTGAAATTCTAGAGAAACGGCAGTAAAGCTAATGAAAACAGTGTCACATGTTCAGATGCGGTGACAGTTATGATCTTTAAATGTCTTTTCCTTTCTCTTCTGTTCTCTTCAGTTTTAATAAAATGTCATTTTCCCAAGCTTGAATAAAGAAGAGCCATATTTTCTGCTATTGTATCCATTCTGAGGCATTTCTTCCAAAAAAAGAGATTTGAATACTTACAGAAATGATTCTCCAAAAGAATTTTAAAAATTAACCTTGAACACGTTATTTAGTTTCAACATTCCTCTGCTAATGATGATATTTTCAGTTTTCATATCATAAATTAATGGAACTTCATTGAGAAAAGTCTTTATTTACATTCATTTAACTGAAGACGGCTGCGTTGTCTAAACCTTTTACAGTTACACATTTATGGAGGCACTTTTCAACCATCGTCAGTGTTTAATGTGATCTGAGGTTTCAGCAGCCCAATAAATGATCGTTATGATATCGACAGTCGCAGCGATGGTTCACAGCAACACGCTGTCTTCGCCTGTCGTTTACCCAGAGAGTATGGATTATTCTTTTTGACATTTATTAAAAAAGTTAAAAGAAGTTTATTTAAAGGAAATAGATCATTTTTACATAATCCATTCATTTCTGTTTGTCCAAAAAGACAAAAAATAATCAACTATTAAAGCTAGGGTTGGCGATCTTGGAAAACTAGCGTTAGCATGTAGCATCTCCCCAAGGCTCCGTCTAGCTAGCTCCGCCCAGCTCCCACCCCATTGGAGGAGCTCCCGTTGGGAGCGGAGATGCAGAGACGTTCGCGGCGCGTGCGGTGCGCGCGGCACTTCCGCGTCCAGTGCGTTCCTGGCGTAACCTGTCCTCAGCGCTTCGTTTCTTCGTTTTTCTTTATTTGCACAACGCCAAGGTATGGCGCACTGAACGGTGAGTGAACCCCCAGATATTCGTCTCCGCCGTTCTGCAACGACGCTCCGTCCTTCTATGCGCGCACTGAACCAGGGTCAGTGCACGTGTACATGTACGCGCAGGGGGCAGGTCGAACGGCGAAGGGATTTGATTGGTTTAAAAAAAGGTGTCCCCTCAAGACTATTGGTTGCTGTTTGTCCCGTTTTACTCCTGCTGTAGATAGCGGATATTTTCCAAACTACTTTAAAAACACGCTATGAATTGCTTCCCATTGGGTCATAAAGATCATTTTAACCAGTATTTAAAAAAATGTATCTCATTCAAATCGCCAACCCTAGCTTTAATTGATGATGAAAGGAATACTCCGAAGATTTTGGACCCACGCCCTGTTCCTATCATTTACAAAGTGAGATAAGCTCATAAATACCTTTATTGTGTCTGTGCGTCCAGCGGCTGGCTCCCAGCTGTTAGCATCGTAGTTAGCTTAGCTCAACTGCTGGAGGTGAAGAGGAGACAGAGCCGGACTGACGAAAGTGGACAAAATACTCCTTCCAGTGGTATAGGGACGGCGTATTAGCACGTGAAGTAATCTGAATGGTTATAAAACATTTTAAAAGACGTGTTTTCTTTTCAATCCGTTAAAATAAGGTTTTGATACACACAGACCTGCGCATGCGCAGTGCTCTGAGGAAGGATATACTGGAGCTGAGTCTATGCTTCTACTGCTGTGCTCCGGTATATCCTTCCGCGGAGCACTGCGCATGCGCAGGTCTGTGTGTATCAAAACCTATTTTAACGGATTGAAAAGAAAACACGTCTTTTAAAACTGTTTATAACCATTCAGATTACTTCACGTGCTAATACGCCGTCCCCTGGACCACTGGAAGAAGTATTTTGTCCACTTTCGTCAGTCCAGCTCTGTCTCCTCTTCACCTCCAGCAGTTGAGCTAAGCTAACTACGATGCTAACAGCTGGAAGCCAGCGGCTGGACGCACAGACACAATAAGGTATTTATGAGCTTATCTCACTTTGTAAATGATAGGGACAGGGCGTGGGTCCAAAATCTTCGGAGTATTCCTTTAAAGTCTGTCGCTGCAACAATGTGAAAGTCATTTAGTACTCATTCACTCATCAATCACTCATTTCACACTTGAAACATTTTGGTTAGAAAGTTTTCATTCTATTTTTGTGACTCTATTCCTGGGGTGTCAAACATAAGGCCCGTGATCCAAAACCGGCCCGCAAGAGACTCCAATCCAGGTCCACCAAAGCCACCAAGCAAACTGGAAAGTCTGTTTTCCACCCAGAGCATCGCTTCTCTTTTGTTCTCATCGCTCTTTTTCTCACTTATCTTGCCTCCCTCCTCTTCTCTGTCCAAGTGGACACTAAAAATAGCTTTTTGTCATCTCAGAGGCTCACACACACACACACACACACACACACCAACACACACACACACACACACACACGCACACACGCTTGACTCAACGGTGTGCAGTTATGGGTTATGGTAACAATCCTGTTTTGTTTGTTCTTTAAACACGAGGCAGCATAAATGATGATATGAACTCCGGATGGGGCGAGTCGCTCGTTGCGCCGGTGAGTAGTTTACGGTGTTTAGAACGCACGGCGGGGGGAGGGGAGTGCGACACCCAGCCGTCAGACTGCAATTTTCACAAAGACAAACAGTGGTTTTTCAATCGGCGGAACAGGAAATTGGTGTTAATTGCAGAGAGTGTGAGTGTTTTTCTTTTTTGTTTTTTACGCAGAAGAGGAGCAGCTGGAGAATAGCGGCGTGTGGAGGGAAGACAAAACTAATGCGCAGATGGTGGGATTTATCACACTGATTGGCATTTTGAATCTATGGGCCGGTCTCTGGCCTCGTGGCTTCGGAGTCTCGACGTGTAATTGAATTACTCAGCAACTTGGGCGAGCCGCACCTCTGTAAGTGCCTTCAGATGCACAAAGTAAGACAATAGGGTCAACTCTGACGGGGGGGGATCATAAATTAGCAGCATCTTTCTCAGCAGCGGAGTGGTGGTCGGGTTATTACCTTCACGGCGTGGACTTAAAGTCCGCTTCGCCGTGGGCGAGATGACCTTCAGCCGGTTAACAAGGGTTCATAGAGAGAGAGAGAGAGACGCCGAATCCACATCAGTCCCAACGCCGAGCCTCGGAGACGAGCAGGACAGAAATAGCAGCGCAGATAAACGATGCTATAAGCAGGGAGCCAGCTTTTAAGTGATCTCTGTGGAACACGGTTGAAACGAGACATCCGTATCCGCCCATAAGTACCAAGAAACCTGTCGGATTCTGGTTCTGGAGTCTGGCTAGGCCACTCCAGGACCTTGAGATGCCTCCCCTCACCGCTGTGCAGGCGGTCCGTCCCCTTTAGTAGTCGTGATATCGGTGCGTCCCCTCGTCAAAATCACACAAAAATCCTGCGAAAAAATGTCGGTGTGGATTTGAATCGGACCTCAAGGTCGACTCGGGCCGCCTCGCATCTGTCAGAGCTCTGTGTAAATAAATGAGCTTTTTTAATCGATGGCGCAGCCCTCCTCTCCCCAGCTGCTGTGCTTCGGAAGTAGGATATTATTAGGTTAGGAGCCTGGCTTTTTCCCTTTCTTCTCTCTGTTCCTCTTATCTTGCCTCTAATTTTTGCTCTCCTAATCTCCCCGTCTTTGTTCGGTGGTCTGTAATTGTTCCCTGCTGCGCCGCTCAGTCAATATCTTGCCTTCGCACTCTGTTCTGGTGTGATCAAAAATACCGGGCAGGCTGCTGAAAAACACAGGAATAGAAAAAAAAATGCTTATTTGTCTTCTGGTTGCAGACAGATGAGATGATTGATGCCACGTTTGTGTCTATTTTGAGCTCTGAGCGGGAAGCGTTTCTAGGCCGACAACGGAAGAAATCAGGTATGAAAGCGGATTCAAGAAGATTTTAATAACTTTGGACAAAGTTTTCAAACTCGTCCGTGAAGTGGGGCAACTACGCAGTGACTCCAGTTATATTTACCTACTCAAAGCTGCCAGAGGCTCGTCCATCTTTCCAGTAAACCTAGAAAATAATTCACTCAAGATGAATAGAATTGAAGCACAGTTTTTCTGTGCAGTGATATGTGCTGAGGCGTTCCTCAGGGATCAGCACTGGATCCACTTTTTTTTTTAAGAGCTTATTTTATACACAACAAGGCTGCATCCAATGGCTTCTTCCGTATTGGCTGTGTTACAGTTGTGGCCGCTGGCGAGCTGCCAGGACTCTCCTCCTCTGCAGCTTCGTTATGCACACCGAGTTACCCGGCTGTCCAGTCAGCCCGACTGACTCACGACTACTGAGTAAAACCGTCCTCAGAGTGAGAAAGAAGACAAACGGGGGCAAGTGGAAGCAACGCCTCCATACTGAGGACAGCCGAAGGCTTTCCTCCGCCACAAAATGATCCTAACCACATCAGGGCTCGTGTCACGCCTCCCTTTGTGTCATAATTGCATCTATACGATTCCAGCAGTTAGATAAACACATTAGTAAAGTTGTGTAAATCCATTTGTGGCTGCGCAGCGAGTGTGTCTTAATCAGCAGCATCTGAGAGTCATTCCCCTCGGGTGCAGTGCGCCAGATAATGCCGACACCAGATTCCCGAAACCGAGTTACACAGATTGTTTTTCCAAATACAATCGATGCAAAAAACATTTAATTACGGAGTCTAATCTGAGCACGGACTGACGCAGCCGGCTGATGGAAGAAGTGCAGGAAAACCAGGAATACCAGCGGAAACCTATGAGGTTCAGTTTGACGTAGAAGCGCTCCTTCATCCCTCTCCAGGGAGAACATGCAAACTCCACACAGAATTTTTCTTAAAAAATTGCCATTTTAAGGCAGTTAAAGAGTCAGATGCGACTGATGAGGCTGCTGAAGGTGGTTTTCTAAGACAGATGACAGTGTGCTACGCTGGATAGACTTTAATGAAGCTCAGAAAAGCGGCGCTGAAGGGCCGCCGTGGATCTGCGCCGTCGTCACGAATGGGAAGGAAAGCGAGTGTTTGTTCCAAACAGACTGGCTCCCCCTCAGGAAACCCGGTTAGAAACCAGGTTAGGGGGGGGAGAGAACGCACCTGAGAGGACAAGGAAGCGCTGACGGTGTTGTTGGTTCATCGAGCTGCAGTGTGTGTGTGTGTGTGTGAGTGTGTTACTCTGTTTCAGCTTCCTGGAGTCAGGAGGAAGCAACAAAGTGGCAGAATGGACAACACACACACACACATGCTTGAGCCCAGACTTGATTGAAAAGGGGTAAAATTTGTGTGAGCAGCAGTGGATTATGGGGAAGACTGGCAGGTCTGGACAGATCGGGAAAGATGGCCTGATGAAATCCTCCATAGTTGCGTCAGGAGGAGCAGAGGGTCGTCCTCCGGTCGGACCTCCGCCGCCTCCGCCCCCCCGGTCGGTTACGTCGCCGTTCCTCATTTCAGGTGAAAAGCCAAGAAAAAAAATGGCGCCGGTGGCATCTGCCGTGGTTTTCACAGTTTGCTCTCTTCTAGAAAAACATGAGCACAACAATGGTGTTCTCACTGGAAATGTTGTGTAAACGGGGCTTCAGAGGAGCTATTTTTAGCCGCTCCCACCAAAAAAGCATGACCAAGAGCTGAATACGTATTAAATCTGTAAAAGGAGGATACTGCAGTTATCACGCATTTATGTCAAGTTCAGCAACAGAAGAAAGAGGTCTGAATGTATTTCAACCAATAAGGAAAAAACATCTAAAAATGAAGAACTGATTAATGGTGAGTCGAAAGATGCAGTGGCATGTAAAGTCCTGAACGATTTGATCAGTCGATTGATGAATGCAGGCAAGTAAAGTCTTTGAAATAAAAAGATGAGCAAAAGAAAGAAGCAGGGCTGCACTGTATTGGAAAAAACTGTTCTGATCCTGTGATTTGAAGAAAATCTTCATTTTCAACAGATGACCTGAGCAGCACTTCAACTTAAACCACACTCCTGCTGATTAAGAACGACTGATTGGTGGATCGCTGGACGGACTGTTCTGAGTCAATTTGTGACTCCATGCACACGTACATTGTGATGGTGGCTGGAACGATTGTGTAGCTCTAGAAAGAAGAGTTTTTCACGACACGGACATTTATCAGACAGTAAATTATGAACAAAAAAGAGAAATCACGATTAAATCTTTCACTTAATGTACTGTAGCATCTGTGTGAGTCTGTGATGCTGAATATCTGCTGTGTTTTTCCCTGTGGCTCCTCTCCTCAGCTGTGAAACACGCTTCACGCTCGCTGGTGCCATCTGCTGGCAGAACTGCTGAGGGCAGATGGGTGTTTTGTAACCGCAGATAAGCGGCGGGGTCCCGGCCAAGCGCCTCTTAGATCACAGGCTGAGCGGCGGTCCAGGAATCAGAGCGGGTTCAGGTCGCTGTCTGCTTCGTCTCCGCAAAATACCCCCGGTATCCTGCTGCTCCTGACGGTGGAGGCCTCTCACCTCGACCGCCACTCGGGTTAAAACCACCTCTGTGGCGTCTCACACACACACACACACACTTTATGTCATCTTTAAAAAGAAAAAAAATCACAATAAAATCATATTGACTTCTTACCCTCCTCTTTAAAAACAAAATGTAATCCTCAAGATTGCAGTCCCGTTCGATTTGGCAACACCCGCGGTTACCGTGGAAACGGCCAAGTGTGGATTAAAGCCTGGCGGAGCAGTTTGGTCACACAGGCAGCCGAGGCCGGCGGAGGATGGTGGAGCTGGAGGAGCTGTCGACCACAGAACCACCAACATGAGCCATGAAGCTGGAACATGGACCGGGAGTCGTGGCGCTCTGGGTGCCGTCGTTGTTCTTATTATTCCCCATCTTCTCGTGCATGTGCAGCGGACTGTTTCTCATGCACAGTCGCAACGTTGTGTTAGTGACTTAGGTTAGTGTGTGTTTTGTTTTCCGCTGCTCTACCTTCATAAACACACGCAGCTCGTTTTCTCTCTCCCCACTGATTAGCAGGGAGTTTTAGGACTCGCAGTCATCTTCACATTAG